>NW_026855278.1:0-5000 GCF_026571515.1 Ruditapes philippinarum
AAATTTGAAAAGTTTCAAAAGATAAAAATCGGCTATGTATCCCCTGCTATTCACCGACCGATCCTTAGGAGTGGGGGCTACATGTAAATAACAATTAGCCGGTGCATAAGCCACACTGCATATATTATCTGTGCTTTATTCGATAGTGGAATTTATATGGGGCGTTGCTGATAAACTGTCCCAATACGTCAGAGCATGTGAGGAAATCACTTTGGGAGTGTTAAAATGTGGGACAAACAATTTGTGAGAAGGTGAATCAGTGATATTTATATACGTTTTTGGTTTCCTTCACTTGGCGCAGACAAGTCTTAATATGACAATGTACGTATATTATATAGCCAATTAGCCTTTGTCAAGCCAAATTTGTGAATTACACTTGTCCCGCTTCGAATTCTAAAACTGTATTCTGTAAGTTAAAAGGGGTTTTATTACCACCTGTCAGCAGTAAACAGTGTAAAGCCCGCTCAGATTTCACAGACATGAAAATCAGTCTGGCCAGACTGGTTTATAGTGGTACATGTAGCAAAGGTAGGTCATTATCACTGCAAGCAAATAAAGAGCATAAAAATATGATTTTCAATTACAAAAGGAAAACTGAAATATATATATGTACAAGTATTTTAAGCATTCAGTGCCAAATCGTTATTTTTTACACTTTTTTTATACTTTTTGTACCCTTCATTTCGACCACATCGGTTTTAGATAGAAATGTAGCAAAAAAGAATCAATATACACAAAACGTATAAAGTACATGCAATCCAAGATCGTAAAAAAATTAATTACAAAATGAATATTGAAGTATTACATGTACAAGTATTTCAAACATTCAGTGCCAAATCATTATTTTTTCCCTTTTTTTATAACTTTTCTGTACCTTTATTTAGACTACATCGGTTGTTAGATAGAAATAAAGTCAACTGTATGAAAGTAATACTGTTTTGAAATGTCATCTTATAATCGAACTTTCTGTAAATGTTTTGTAAATATAAATATATGGCACCTAGAATGAGCTGAATATATCTCATAACTGACTGGTAAATAGTTACTCTTCATCAGGGGAGATAATTTCGTGACTCTTCAGTTTGAGACAGCCTGGAGGTTCTTTTAGACCGTACTTCTCACAACATGGCCAAAACATGTAGCCGTTAAGGTCCATTTTGTCCAGTTGCAGGTCAGCAAGATTCATTTGAGATTTCCAAGCCTGGAATATTGATTAAAAGGGGAAGTTTATGAATAATATATGGTTTGACATGGCACGGAACAGTTGTTTACAAGGTTAAATATGACTAAGGTCATGGTTAAAGCTAAATTGCCAAATCTTTAAAACCTAAGCCAAGAGTGAAACGAAACCCTTTTTAAAATCAATAAATCAATACTTAATAAAGCTAAGAAAAAGTTTGGCATATCAATTTTTTAAGTGACAACGGACAAAGGGAAAATAAAGGAGAAACTGAAAAAAAACCAACATCATTTCACCGATCAGAGTCGTGAAAATGAATATAAGATGTACCATAAATGCAGCAGGGAATATTGCTAACTTACCTTCAGGGGTTGTGGTGAAGCTCGATGAAAGGTGCATGAAATCTCATGTGGTCTCAATTGATCAAACACTGTTTGACAATTCCTACATTTCGGTAAACTTGTCAGAGATTTCCGGAAGTGACGTCGTCTTTTTGGAGGAGATGCATTAGGTTCATGCCCGATGCCAGAATCGGTTGGGGTTTCCTTATCAAAAACAAATGTATTAAAATGAGTTTTAGATACAATTGATAAGAACGTATAATTTAAGAGCTTGATAGCTAAACAAGAGCCTGGATAATGTAGACTATTCAAAATTAATACAGGGTCATAATTCTGTCAAATATCCAAGTCAGAGTTATGGGCCTTAGGCAGTGACCTCCTATCATGTTCTTAAATAAGTGTATGAGAGTTCAACATATTCCATTCAGACGTTTTCGAAATAACAACTTGCTGGCATAAACTTAACCAGAGTGTGACGCCGACACTGACGCCTGTATGCGCACAATAACTCTCCCTCTTTCTCGAATGGTCGAGTTAAAACAACTGAATTAGATATTTTGTAAGGGAGAGGACTTTTAAATTAATTAATGTTAATATGTAAATTGCTTTCTACAGATACATTTTACCGGAAGTTGTCGAACAAGACTGCTTTACAATCCTTATGCTAAATGTTTAACGCTTTTAAATCTAAAATCTGACTGTAAAATCAGTCTAAATCATTTATTTTGTTCAATACCTCATGTTTTTGGACCAGACGAAATCCATGTAAAACTTTTCTCTGTGTTATATCAAGTTCACACTTCTCTTTGTAAAAGTTGACATTTTCTTCCAACTCTCTTATCTGTTCAGGAGGGAAAATAGATTCTATAATTATAAAATATCAAAGGCAAAAAAATGGCCCTATCATGATAATTCTTTAACAACTACTAATCTCAAATACATACAATAGACCAAAAAAAAGGAATAGCCAATGACATAAAGTTTTCAAAACAGCCTTTTAAATGCTTATTCCCTGCGGTCTGGAGACCGCAGGGTATTGGTACGCGTTTAACTTTTGAGGCATGGAGGAGCACGTGACCTGTTTTCGGTACATGGAGGAGCATGTGATCTGTAAACCGTACATGATTGGTTAATTGACCTTTTCGAAAACCTAGCTAAATACCGCTTGCCGGTACGTTACGGATTTACCTCTAGGGAATTAGTCCGAATTGCACCTTATTAAGAACAAAAAACTATTACTTGATGTTTCTAATTTTCTATAATTATTTACCGTTTAAGGTGGAAAAACTTGAATGATGTGTTTGAAAATTATCAATGTTTCTTTAATATCTATCTCAAATTTTACAAACAATAAATTGTTTATACTGAAAATCTACAAGATTAAAATATACGTAGTGGCGTCTGCCATAATAAATAGAGATAGTTGTGTGTTTACTTTTATTTGCTCGGAATTATTCATAAAATGGTAGGCCTATTTAATAATTTTGTTAAAAGAAATAATTGTTTTATGTTCGACCTTCTCTGGTCTTCAACTGTCACCAGTTTTCAAAGACCTTCTTCTATATATTGATCGATTATTGTCAACTATATTCCTGATGCAAACGTTTATTTAACCCCCCCCCCCCCAAACAATGTTGAAAATAGTTAAATGAAATATCTTTTTATCATTAAAAATGTTCCCCGCAGGAAACCATTTTACTTGTAAGTACATATTGTATGTTTATTATAACCTGTGCCTTTTTGTATTGATAGTGTTATTCACCCGTATTCGGTTATCCGGTAAAAAGGGGAACCAAAACGTCATTTACCTTCTGCATGTCCTCCACCCGATGAAGATTCAACTCACGGATTCGTTCTTCGTAATTCTCGCACTGCTGCGTTTTCGCCGCGGCTTGACGCTCGTAAAACACGTACTCATTGAAATACTTCTCCCTGCTGTCACGTAGTAGCTTAATCTCCGCGTCCCTTTTAGCAATGGTGATCAACGCCTCTTCAAAATCCCTCTCAAGAACTTTGCTCCTTTGTAGTTCTCTATTCCGCAAGTACACGGTGTCCTCCAGTTCACGTATTCTTCGTTGAAGTGTGTCATAAATTGTAACCTCTGACCTATCGACCTTTTGATTAGTTACAGCCTCGTTTTGAAAGTGATATTCATTTTCAAATATGCTGTCATCATGAAGGTCTAAAAATGTGGCAGGTTGGTTACCAATACCATAGCAGTCTTCAACCTGTGACCCGTCTTCAAGTCTCTGCTTACGGAACGTTTGATCTGAATTTGTCATCAAGGGGTGAAAGGTGTCTGAAAAAATATAAAATCAATACATCGTATGATTATATTGAAGTGCTACTTCTGTTTCGTATTATGTATTGTTTGCTTTTAATATTTGTTACTAGTCTTGTTACAGTTTACTTCCGGGTATTTAGATTATCAAACGTATGAAGTTTTTAAAGTATCCGCTAAAAGTCCCCACACTGCGAGTTAAAACAGTATTCTCTATTTTGGCGCAAAAAAATTCACGCACTGCATAAGGGAGAGGCCAAAAATTAAATTAAAATTGACTTAATATTTTCTATAGTATTATAATACATTTGAAACACACCAATAGACATCTACAGTAAAAAATGGAAATCTTCCATTAACGCCTTAACAGCACGACTCCTGTTTTATATATATTCTGAGGCAAAAAAAGATGTGCCTTATGACAAATAATAAAATATTCAAGTTAATAAAATAACTCCAACTGTGAGCAAAAAAAATTCACTGCATAAGCAATAAGCTACCCTGCGACATATCTAACATTAATCATCTAACATCAAAAGGCAACTTTCCGTGCAGCTTAACAAAAGATACATTAAGTAATATAATTATTTACATAAATTATGTACATGAAATAATATTCATTCAAAAACGTTATCATTTACCCCGTATTTGTGGATATTATTTAAAAGCGTTCTCTTTAAAGTAAACCATTGACCATATGGTAATAAATGGATAAATACAGTTAATATCCAATTTGCACTCTTAAAAGGTTATACTTTTTAACATGGTTTAAATTAAAGGTAGTAAAATCCAAAATCGATAAATATCTAGAACAGTATCAAGTTACCGTATATGACGTGTTTACAGTAAAATCCGTTTAAAAAAGGTTATTTCAAAATCAACAGTTATAAAATATTTAAGATCAGGACGTTCGCCTTCAGGTTTAACTGGCTAACTGACTAGTAATTACCATTTCTCCCCAAGTACCCTTAATTATTAGACTCAATATATGAGATCAACGTTGCCACCTCACACATCAAATATCTAAACACATCTTAAGTTACAGTCTCACTTACATCCCGGCAGAGCCCCGGCAGAGCCCCGGTAGACGTCCGGGGTGATCCGGGAACGACCGGGGTACGACCGGGAACAACCGGGGTACATCCGTAACTCTGCCGGCAACGTCCTGGATGATCCTGGATGATCCGGGAACATCCGG
>NW_026855278.1:10000-14083 GCF_026571515.1 Ruditapes philippinarum
ATTTCTTAATTAGAAAATACTTTAGCGGTATTCAAATATAAATAAATCGAGTGAATGCAGTGTTATTTTAACATATTTTCTCCGTACCATTTCAACATAACTTTATGAAAATATACTACAATATCACTGCATTCACTCGATACATTGGACATAGTAAATTTATCAGATGTAACATGTATTTGTCTATGAAATAGTGACAAAAAACATATGACTTGCTAGAAATCGCTTGTTATGACAAATGAGTGTGTACCGTTCCCCTCGGCCCCGGCTATGAGAAGAAAACTGTACTCGAATGTTCTCAAAAATCATTCGGGGGTTTTCAGAATTTTGATATACCGTGGAAAGCTGATATAATTACGGGTACTCTGCGCCTTATCTGATCAAAATCGGTTGAGTAATAAATAAGTTATGAATAAAAATACATAGCTGAATCGGGTAAAACATCGGCGTGCTCCGTACCCGAAAAGTCACGTGGTATGGCCACATTGTATACAGGCGATAGAAATATGTCGTGTTTATGGGAACAATGGAATTTCTATTTCGTCTGTCACACGGTGGTGTCAGAAATTCAAGTGTTGTGGATTCATGCACCTCATGCACGTCGTCCGAAAACTGCAACTTCGCCAAAAATGGTTAAAAAAGTAAAGGATATGATTGCTACTGAACTAGGTATATAGCTTAATACGTTGGTTTTTCTGTAGGAGCCACTTAAACAATTCTCAAACGTGATTAAAAAATTAAAAAAATTGAAAGGATGAGTGCCAGGTGGATACCCAATCACCTTACAAAAGAACAAAAACTTGCTCGGGTTATAAGATACATAACAAAATATGGGCAACCAAAGGAAGTCAAACCCCTTGCATAACAAAACGCACCATGGGCGTCAAAAGGTCATGTATGTAATTTTCTTTACCATTCAAGGTCCTACTATTCAAATTGCGTACCAAAGGGTAAATCTGTAATCCAAGTTTATCAAAGGCAGGTCCTTCATAAATTAAAAACATATTTCAAAAACTGTCGACCAGCAACTGGTCTCTGTGGTGTCAGGTAGTTGCATGACAATGCTTCGTCACACAAAGTGGCCATTGTATGATAATACCTGAAGCAGGAAAAGGTTGTCGAGCTTCCTAACCCTCCTTATTCGCCAGATTTTGCCCCTTTTGATTTTTCCTTTCTCCAAGGCTCAAAAAACATCTTGCTGGAAGAACATACCAAACGCAAAAATCTCGGTCCGGCTATTTCCCAGTGTCTGAACAGTATACCTCGAAAAGATTATGAAAACGCATTTAAAATTTGGATTAAAAGACTAAAACTTTGTATATCACATGGTACATAGGGAGTATTTTGAGGGATTGGGATAAATATTTGGGCTCTGTTTGTTAAGCACTTCTAAAAATTTACCCGGTTGCATTCATATTTGAACACCCCTCGTACTAACACAAAGTTTAATTGACGTTTGCGTGATTGCTGTCATATGGACGCCATGACGTCATTCAGCGTCAGAGATACAGGAGGAACCAGCAGCATGAACGCCACAGTATTTGGCATCCAGGAATCAGTAAAAAGCTAGAAAGCAGCGAAAGATGACATTGAACAATCGTCAAATAAATGACAGGATATACTAACAGAAATTACAAATGGTGTCAATAATATCAGCATACATCCAGCAATGAGTAGCGTATAATGCTAGGTTTCTTAGTTTTAAATTCTATCTATTGCTTCTTGTTCAAAAAAAATAACTAAGCAGGATTCGTATAAATGATAACAATTTATCCAATACATTTTCTAAAAATTAAGGACTGATTTTGTGTTTTTCTAACATTTTCCGTTTTACAATTATTTTCCCCAACCCTATGTACTTTAACGCATAAAATATTCGGGGCCCAAATCTGCCCATTATCGGAGAAATCGGTCCCAATAAGTACAGCCTTTATTAGTATTGATATTTAACGACGAAATATATAATCTGTTGTTATACTGGGATATAAACTAATACGAAATAAAATCCTTGACTTAATGCATGTATACAATTTAATACAATCAGGTTAATCGGATAAAAACTTCAAATTTTTATTTTGAAGTTTAATAATAATGACCGTTAAACAAACTTTACACAAAGAACATGTTCGAATTTGATGAATTACATCATTTCTATGTACCAAAAGTTAGAATAAAAAGACTTATGTTTACAATATAGATAATTACACTGAACTTGTTTCTATTACTCAAAATTATACAATGTATATTTGATTTAACAAAATAACAATACTTATTTAAAAGAAACAACAAAAAGACAAACAAGACGAAAACAAATATGGTCAATATTCATATCCCAATTTTGATAAGTGTTTATTTATCTATTTATTTATTTATTTATTACGTCACACCAACTCAACGACGTCATATCTGTGATATGCAGGCTTCATAACCGCTGATCCCCTTTCAAAATTTTATTCTATTTAGTTCCGCCCATTGCTTTCTCGTTCAGGACACACGCATTCATGTACTTGGGGGCCATACGCCGCTTTTCATGGAATGGCACGAAAGTGTCACATTGAAGGTTCCATGATAACCGCCGTATGAACACATCTGCGGATGTTTCTAAATTCAAAATTTCACCATTACCATAATTAAATGTTGAATTCTGCTTAAGCCGGTGCTAGGGGGCGTGGACGGTAACTTGCACTTTTCCATTACCGTCCATGAACAGACTCAATCAAACCGAGCCTGCAACATTTTCAATTTTGTCTTGTTGGGCTTTCTTTAGGGATTCTTTATTTCTCTCTATTCAATATAGGTCATATGGCGACTTTCCAGCCTTTCTGGTGGAAAAAGACCTCAGGTGCCCCTCCGTGCATTTTTAGGCATTTTTAAGTGCTGTTTTTCAAAAGTGTAATAATCACAATGTTTTGGATTTGCTCGTTGGTACAAGAACGACAAAATATACCGACTTTTTTGCAAATATCTAACGGCAATAACTTGAAACAGCAAGAGAAAAACATCTCGAGTATGGGGAATTTCTATAACCATGAAGCCACTGTTCATAACCTCAACGAAAATACCTGCATCCAATATTATTAATTAAATAACTATTTATTTTATTTATTCATTTTTTATAAGCAATCAAAATATCTTTGTTTTTTATAATACCAAATGTTTGTGCATAATTTAAGACAGAAAAAACAACAAAAAACATATCATCGCAGAACAAACTCTATGTTTGCAGTTCATGCCACTAAAATTCTTTGGCCAGCAAAAGCAGTCCTGAATCCTAAAGCGGCATTGCAGTATGGCATACAAATATCCATGTTGGTACAACTGTCTATTATTTTTTATAATTTTTAATAATAATATTATTAATTAATATGGTAATATAAAAAGAGTTGCTGTTTTTTTTAAACTGAGAGTAGCAATTTAAACTTAATCACTAAAATATTTAACCGTTGAGTTTGTTTGTTGTTTGTTTGTTAACCGTTGAGTGAAATAAGTTTATAATTTAAACTTAGATGTCACCTTGAATATGTTAAACATGCCCTAATTCAATGTCCTCTGTACCTGACCATCTACCGGTAGAAATCGTATAGCGCTCCGTGTTTTCAAGTTGTATATTTCCAACACATTCGGAAAACCTTGATGATTCCTCACAAGCATAATTACATGAAAGTCCTAATCTGAAGATTGGGGGACAGGGCCGAAAAGTTGCGTTAATTTCTTACACATTAAAAAAAATCTTGTAAGCCTGAGAACATCCTTTTTGTGTGATTTATTGTGTAGACCATTTCCCGCCAAAATCGCAATTTCAAATTTGAATGTCAGTACCACTATAACAAGAGGCTAATGGAGCAAATACAGCGCATGTGCACTGAAATAAGAACTCTGGGTAACGACAGATAAATTGTCCCAGAATTTGAAGCCATGAAGAATTTGAAGACAGTGAGTGACTGGAGGAAACAAATTAAAGATATGAATGTTGAAAAATTGTCACTTAAGAGTATTTTCACATAAAAATTCATGCACGACATATGCCTATGTACTGCTGAAAAATGTTACGGGGAACAGTGTTATAAAGCATGATCCGAAATG
>NW_026855279.1:0-6972 GCF_026571515.1 Ruditapes philippinarum
TGTTGTTTTAAAATTAACAAAAATGATTTAATAATTCATACAAATAAAACAACAAATGATAAGCATGAAAATCAACAATTTATAACGTTCGAACTTCCATATAATTTTGAAAAGTGCCGTACGGCTAGACAATACGTACAGTGCGTCCTGGCTAGTCGTTCGTGACTCACGAACCAAAAGTTCTAGCCGTACGTTTCTTTATTTTTTCTTTATAATTATTTTTTTTTTTTGATATTGTTACGTATTTTGAACCATAAAAAATCTCCTCTACACCTCCTGTGAAAATTAAATTGTCTGGTCATTAATATTTCCTTACGATTCAACTAGATTTATCATGAATCTAAAGATGTGGGGAAATGACATCACGCGCACCTGTTTTTATACGGCCAATACACAAACATGGCCGCGCTTACTGATTTGTAGAAATCGGTGATTTAGTGATTTAAATTTTGTTATCATTCGTTTAATATTATTATTTGGCGGCAGAAAATTTGCAAACTTATTATTTATAGTATTCTTTTTCTGAAATCAAGTTTTTATTCTAACCTTGTCTTTCCCTTTAAAATAAGAACCATTTACAATTTAAAAGAGCCATTTTTCATTGACACATCTAAAGTGTAACACTAACAATAGCTTTAATGCTATGTTTTGTATTATTATATAATGCAAATGACCTCAATGATTTGCAGAATATTTGTTAAAGTGTATAAAGCTATATCTGTGTTGCCTGCAGTTTACAAAATTTTTGTTTAAATTCCTAAAAAGAATAAATCCCAAATACATGCAGGAAAGAAAAATGTAAGTATATATCAACATAAGCAAACGGCCCATAAATTTTAAAATCCTTCTTCTAAAGGAGCATGATAGTTTGTTCTGGAACATTTTATTCTGTTAACATACAATATTCACACGTGTATTAAATAATAGTAACATTTTATCAACGCTTTTGATAATCCATCCTAAGATTATGGAAACCACTTAATTTTACCATTTTTAAATTTTTAAAAAAAAATGCATTAGATGTAGCTTTATTATCATTTAATATATTGTTTATAAAAATGTTAAGATAATCTTTTTAATACAAATAACAAGGATTATACCTGGAACTTCGGCCAGCCTTCTTACTCTCAGATCATCTATACAGTTGACCATGAATATTCTGTAGTTACATGTGAGAACGGCAATCCCTGTACCTTTATAGCTACGAAAGATACGTACATCTAAAACCTTTGTGTCTTTTGCTTCCTACAATATAAATGAGCTGCATCACAACAAAACCAACATAATGGGTTTGCGACCAGCATGGATGCAGACAAGCCTGCGCATCCGAGCAGTCTGATCTGGATCCATGCTGTTCGCTTACAAACTCTATAACAAGTAAAGAAACCGATAGCGAACAGCATGGATCCTGATCAGACTGCACGGATGCGCAGGCTGGTCTGGATCCATGCTGATCGCAAACCCATTATGTTGGTTTTGTCATGGCATGGCTCAAATTTATTTCTTTGGTAATCTTTAATGGTATACAGATTTGCCCTTGTCTGTCAGTCTTACTGACATCTTGTGTCTGTGACTCACAAAATAGTGGAATGCAAGGGCGTCCGTGTCCTATTGATACATTCATTTTTTTATGTATGCATGTTTTGTTGTTGTTGTTTTTCTATTTCAGAAGGCCACATTGGAAATAACATATATATGATTGCTGTTGTATTTTCTTAATGTGTTACCTTCTTTAAATAAAGATATTATTATTATTATTTTTATTATTATTACTATTATTATTATTACTACTACTATTATTATTGTTTCCAGTAATATACATGTATACCCTGAATGTTGATTAGCTCTAAACTTAAACATGAATATCCAATTAGTAATACTTTCAGCACAAGTAGCATTATCAGTAATCAGCATGGCATGCATGCAAATCCACTCAGTCTAACATGACTATATACTATATACTGCTCAACTTTGCTATGATAACATTTTTTAAATCAAAGACACTTTTAAATCAAAGAAACTAACTCAATAAAATAATTACAAATTCAAAGCAGAATATATTCATATGTCTATTTCACTCAATCAGTGGAAATGTAATAAAAAAAACTCATTATGTTAAAGTAATTAAACCTTAACCTGCTTAATTTAAATAATAATAATGGACTTGCCCTGATTTGAATTGAGAACAGTCCATTCAATGTTAAAGGGACATCAGTATCAAAAAAATACTAACTACCAATAGTAAAGAGCCTGGTAATTGACAGTGCAGATGTGCATGCCTGTAACGAATGACGGACAACCTAGGCTTACGGACAATTGATTTGGCCGCCCCTGTCTATACTGGTGGCGAACTCTTATTATTATGCTAAATATTTCACCTCCTTAATTTGGTTAAATATTTCCCTGCTTAATTTGGCTAAATATTTCCCCTGCTTAATTTGGCTTAATATTCCCCTGCTTAATTTGGCTAAATGTTCCCCTGCTTAATTTGGCTAAATATTTCCCCTGCTTAATTTGGCTAAATATTTCCCTGCTTAATTTGGCTAAATATTCCCCTGCTTAATTTGGCTAAATATTCCCCTGCTTAATTTGGCTAAATGTTCCCCTGCTTAATTTGGCTAAATGTTCCCCTGCTTAATTTGGCTAAATATTTCCCCTGCTTAATTTGGCTAAATGTTCCCCTGCTTAATTTGGCTAAATATTTCCCCTGCTTAATTTGGCTAAATATTCCCCTGCTTAATTTGGCTAAATATTCCCCTGCTTAATTTGGCTAAATGTTCCCCTGCTTAATTTTGCTAAATGTTCCCCTGCTTAATTTGGCTAAATGTTCCCCTGCTTAATTTGGCTAAATATTCCCCTGCTTAATTTGGCTAAATGTTCCCCTGCTTAATTTGGCTAAATGTTCCCCTGCTTAATTTGGCTAAATGTTCCCCTGCTTAATTTGGCTAAATATTCCCCTGCTTAATTTGGCTAAATGTTCCCCTGCTTAATTTGGCTAAATGTTCCCCTGCTTAATTTGGCTAAATATTTCCCCTGTTGGCTAAATATTTCCCCTGCTTAATTTGGCTAAATATTCCCCTGCTTAATTTGGCTAAATGTTCCCCTGCTTAATTTGGCTAAATATTTCACCTGCTTAAAGACATGAATAACTGACCTGTCCTAGACCAAACTGTCGTTTAAAGTTCAGAAAAATATCGTAAACCAGAACCACACCATCGTCCTGTACACATAACAAATCTTCGGTGGTTGACCAACCCATCTTCTTGATACGTCCACTAGACCACTGTATAAACAATATAAAAATAATAATAATTTTCTGACAATTTATTCTTAAAACTTGACCAGATTTCTTAGTATGTCAATCATAGATTATCTGTTAATCTTAAGCCTTAATCCCATGCTAAATATCTTAAATGGACTTGTCCATATTTCAAGATGGATAAATCCAGTCATCATGCATATTGACAAGTAAAATTTCAAAATATGAAGTCACTGAATAACAAACAGTACAGCTAAGATCAGCTGTCTGATCATGGCCTGCACTCGATTAAATGGGTAGAATATTAAAGTTGCTGCCAGCAGGCTATGGGTAAAGTAAATACAAATCTTCACAAAATGAGAATGAACATACTAGCTAGATGATTAAATAATTTCTTAAATATTACAAAGGAACTTTTAGGGAAAAAATTGCTGTCTTGATTTTTTTTTGTACGAATTCATATTAATCACAGGCACGAGTATCGGACCTGGGAAGAAAAAATATGACCAGATTGATAATAAAACCTGTGTTCATCTTAAAAATGTCAAAAACCAAAAAAAAAAAATGTAAATAATGACCCCCTTTAAAAATATACTATAAGTTAAGAGCTTAACTTATAGTATATTTTTAAAGGGGGTCATTATTTACAATTGTTTTTTGGTTTTTGACACTTTCAAGATGAACACAGGTTTTATTATCAATCTGGTGATATTTTTTCTTCCCAGGTCCGATACTCGTGCCTGTGATATTATTATGTTAAACAATTTTCATATATTGACTTTTCCAGTAATGGATTATGGATTAAAAAAGTACACAAAAAGTGAACATACTCTAAGTTGACCTATAGGTTTACCAGATGAAGTGAATGCATGAATGATCGGCTTCACATTTCCTGACAAATTTGGGTTGTTACTGTCATCTCTCATCAAAGCTGAAATATATAAATACTGTATATACTATACCCTTTACCTACCTCTGAAAAAATGCTTACATACCTGCTCAGTACATGGCAAGAAAGCAAAAGCTTATTGCAATGTATAATGATCTTAAGCCTTAATTTGCAATTTTCTAATCTAGTCCTAATTTTTACATCAATCTGTTTACTAAACAGTTTCACAAGAAAAACCTTAAAAGAAATCACACAATTTTAGAAATATTTAACACAATATGCTCTTAAAATGTTTACCTAAAGGTCCACCATATGGAGCTGGAGCAACAATGAACTTTGCAAGATCTATCTGGTCTCCCCACTCCAGAGAATACAACTCCATTTTTCTGAAAATAAAGAGATAACTTATAGAATCATCACTAGCCGGTAAACTCAGGAAATATAGTCTGACCTCATAATTACCTACTTTAAGTTTACAAGATGGAAATTCATCATAATAAATTCAAAGTACAAAGTAACAAGCAATTATCACAGCATTGCAAGCAATCCATAAGTCCCCTACCGGTTAAAACCCCAGCAACATTCTGATGGGCCATTGGCCATTCAATTTTACCAGTGAATGAATGACATGAATGAACTTAAATCTTTTGAGTTCTAAGTTTGTCTATATCACAGTAATGTGTTAAGTTTCCCTGCCTAGTAAGGAAATTATGTGTATACAACCTTGTCATATTATTACGATGTGGGATTTTAAAGTAAATCCTATAAGGAATGAAGACGTTGGAGTGAAAAATACCAATTTCTCGAAAAAAATCTAAGTTCAAGGGGGACATAATTCTGGAAATAGTCTTGCTAGAGTATTTAACCTTCTCAAAAATGTTGAGTGATAATAAGAAACATATATATGAAGTTTGAAGTAGCTACATTCAGAAATAAAGAAGTTATTTAAAAAAAGACATTATTTTTCATAAAAATTCTAAGTTCAAGGGAGGTAATACTGATAATTTTTGTGCTAGAGTTGTAAACCTTGTCACATATGATGTGGTTGATGACCAGAAACTTACATTTAAAGTTTGAAGAAAACACCTTAAGAAATAAAGAACTTGTAGTGAAAAAGCTGAAAAATTTAAATCAGAAATCTTGAAATTCAGACGATTCGTTGCCATAGCAACCAAAATTTTCAACATAGGAAGAAAAGAAAAAGATGTGCATAATCTCCAGACTGCCATCCACCCATATTTCAAGTTTCATAAAAATATTTTCAGTACTTTTTGAGTTATCACTGGATCCAGTTTATGTGTTAAATTTGCCATATTTTCAGACTATTTGTTGCCATAGCAACCAGAATTTTCAACATAGGAAGAAAAAAAAAAAAAAGATGTGCATAATCTCCATACTGCCATCTATCCATATATCAAGTTTTATAAAAATATTTTCAGTACTTATTGCCTTATCGCGGGATCCAGTTTTGTGGACGGACGGACGTTCTTTATATACCAGAGCTACATTATGGGGTTTTCTTTTGTTATTTCTTTTGTTCTTTTTAACCCCACAATGCAGAAAATAACCCCACAAGAGAAACGGAATGAATGACATCAAAGACATCTATTGTTATGAGAACAATAGACCAAACCCCATAATGTAGCTCTGGTTTGTACGGACTTACCAACTTTTGATGTTTATGAGGCAAATCAGCTCATAAACACCACCTGGACCAACGTCCATAAGCAAAATAAGCTCATAAAAACAAAAAAATAGCCCTTAATTTGAATTTTATGGGTTTTTGTTCTTTATTTAACTACGGAATGAAGCTCATAATAATCAAATGTTTGCTGGGGGACAGATGGACGGACGGACGGAGGGTAAACCTAAAGTCCCCTCTGGTTGAACCAGTAGGGGACTAATTAAAACTCCTATTGTGTTTAAACTTACATACTAGTTCTATAAGTTACTGATTATTTACATTATATCAAATTATACATGTATTTGAATAAATCATATCATAACAATTACATGCCATATTTCCAATCCCCAAGTGGCCCAGATAGGGAGGTTTGGCTTTAAATAAAAGGCAGAGGATATACAGAGGGGGATTTTCTTACTAGTGTGCATAAATCAGTTATAACCTTATAAAATATGCACTAAATGAGCATGGATATAACTGAAATTATTCAATGTCAATCAAATTGTAATCATAATTACTGACTGAACTTAGCTGTAAATGATTAATTACAATTAAATTAATCAATTTTGGGCAAGGTAATCAATACATGATGATTACAGAGTACAGTAATCATATAATCGATTAAAAAATCAATGATTACAATTAATGATCACCCCAGGTCTGAACTGTAGTTTATGGGGTCCTACTAAACACTGCTAAGGACTGCTAAGGACCGCTAAGGACTGCTAAGGAGCCACAAAGGACTACTAAAGAGGCACAAAGGACCTTAAAATACCTCCTAGGCCATTCTTATATTACATGGTATTATTTTTAGTGAAAAAAAAATTATAATTTTAAGAAAAAATATGATTTTGGTGAAAATTTTATGAGTTGTCGGACCGCTAAGGACTGCTCAGATACACAAAAGACTGCTAGGGAGGCACAAAGGACCTTAAAATACCTCCTAGGGCATTCTTATAATACAAGGTAGTATGTTTAGTGACAAAAAATGTATTATTTTAAGAAAAAATATCATTTTAGTGATAAAAATTAATGTTTTTGAAGAGTTGTCGGACCGCTAAGGACTGCTCAGGTGCACTAACAACTGCTAGGGAGGCACAAAGGACCTTCAAATCCCTCCTAGAACATTCTTATAATATA
>NW_026855280.1:0-5262 GCF_026571515.1 Ruditapes philippinarum
ACACAACCTGTTAGAGGAAGGTTCTTGAAGATCAATCACAATTATTATCATCACCTTGCTCTGTGTGAAGTAGAGGTTTTTTCTACTTAGGTAGAGCACAATGTTTTCATGAACTGTGTTTACTTAAAGCGGCCTTCAGTTTTTATTTAAGTTTTGAAGCAAAGAACAATAGTGTGGTGTTTCAAACTGTTTCAGTAATTTTATCCTTAAAAAGTTCATCATGTCACTGTTATCGTATTGTTATTTAAAGCTGCATGCCTCCAGATGAGCAAAAATATATCAATAAAATCAAACCCGAGAAAAATGTACTAAGATCTTAGGAAAAGTAAAGAGATTCAAAATTCTAGTTATAATTAACATGTTATGTGCGATTAATGGCCAATTTTTTATAAGTAATTATAACTATATTTCTACTGCGTTACTAACACAGTAAGGGCATTTTTTGCAAATTTTAACATCATTTTGGTAATTTAATTGGGTTGAAAGTGCCATTGATAATGTGTAAATTGCATTCTTTTGGTAACTTCACAATATTAATACTGTAAAATACATTTTCGAATTTTCATGAAAATGAGCATGATTCTGGAGGCGTGCTGCTTTAAAAAGAAGTTGCTGAATGTCATATGATACAGTTTATTTATTTTATGAAAAGGGAAGTTTAATCCTGTTTTGTTGTTTCATTTTAGCACATTGAAATAGATTGTCTAAGATTTTAATAAATAAGAACAAAAGATTTATATACTCATTTTAAAGCCAATCTACCTTTATTTTAGAAGTAATGACCGATGGAGTGATTATAGATTTTTGCTGAGATCAGGCAAATAATTCAGTCAACATAGATCGTAGTGACTATATTTCTATCTTATTTTTGTCTAACATATTTTAAAAATTAAATATCGTGTGCACGTTTTCTGAAAATATGACAAAAACTTAACCAATCAATTTATTTTTGAACTGTATCTTGAACCGATATATGTCATATAATAAAACGAATCTCAAAAAACTTTCATGGAGTTGAACTTTTCTGAATATTTATGATAATAATTAATTTTTCAACAATAATTAGTAACTTTCCCCAAAAGCAAGCATCAAGAAAATGAAAAGTAAAGTTCACTCCAAATGGTGGGCGTATAATGAAGGCGCGCTTTAGATCACTAACTTCCAGGAATGCGCAGAGATCTATGGTTAAGTAATCGCAACCAACTTCAAAAAGGAAAGAAAAAGGAGGAAGTGACCAAGTGTTGATGTCTCCTGCGTACTTATTTTGTCTCTTTTTCCTATCGGAAATATTCAAATTTTTTAAAAATATAACATTTTATAGAGAAAAGTCACGTAGCAACCCCCTCCCCCGTCTAAGAAATAGTGTCAATATTGTTGGGTATGATTTTTGTAGAAATAAGTTTTAACTGGATCAATTTGCGTGTAAAATTCGTCCTTGTTCACGATCACATGACACCCTGTATTATGTCATGTAAATGTTAAATGTTGGTACCACATCTTAATCCATGATATAAATATGGAATCTTATGAAGCAAAATTGTGTCGCTTTCGCAATTGCGTTCAATTAAGCCATGCCTATTGAAAGAATATCTAGCTATCAATATGTTATCGGAAAACTGGTTGAAATCATGTTGTTTATGCCAAATTTATTGAATTATACTTGAATCAACGAAGAGCTGGGTAATTAATATTTGAAATAAACTGACAAGTAAATTGACTTCAGTAACATGTCATTATATTTCTATTGACATATAGGCATTTTCTTTTGCAAAATTTCTTTTATGACTTATAATGCACATCCCTACCTCACAATGTATATAGAGGATATTAAATAAGTGCAGATTTATTAGCTAAATTGATTGAAAATGTTGAATACAAACATATTGTTTCATTCAACGATTGATCATGCGCCGTGGTTTATGTAATAAAAAGTAAAACATAAATGTGGCGCTTCGTGATCACTGATTCCAGCACTTTCAGTGTTGAAGATATTACAGTTTGGACCCCAGTGTAATTGCGTGTGATAAATGATGAGCATACATGTCGTTGTCTTTAATATACAGACTCAATTAAACCCAATCTGCAAAGATTGTACCTTTCCAACGGCATGCTTGTTTTCATTGATTTCAAGGTATTCTATATATACTACAATATCTGAGGGGTCTTCTGTGTGCACGAGAGGTCCCTTAATAATTTTTTATAGAATATGTTAGAGAAATATCTGAATTGCAATAATATAAAGGGTGATTGTCTCGAATCATGGTGCGGTCCGAGATTTCCAAGATGGCGTCCAAGATGGCCGCCAAAATATTGAAAATTGCCATATTCACAATAATTATTTCTTTATTTGTTTTGAAAATTCGCTGTCGCTCGTTCTGATAAACGTATACAGGATTCATTCAATTTTCAGTACAAAAGAACTTCGGCGTCAGACTTGGTACACAATTCAAATGGAGACAAGTTTATATCAATAATGCATATTTCTATCATAAATGATTAAGTGCTTCTATTTATTTTACAGAGGATATAGAAAAAAGAGTACTTTTTTCAATGGATTTATTGATATAGTTGGATAAAATTTCATTGTGCAAGTCTGTGGTGATACTGTGATATTGTGATTTGATATTATTTTATTCAATAACTTAAAAAAAAGTTCAAAACTAACTTTGCTTTACATTAACGCACTGAAATGTTAACATTTTAGAATGTGTGTTTAGTACGGATATTTAATAAACTCGATATATCTAAGGTACGGAAGCGTCCTTGTGCCAATTTAACATGTTCTATAAAAAGATAACTCCTACATAGGACTTTACATGTATATCTCCTACGTAGGACTTAATAACTCCTACGTTACACACTCCTACGTAGGACTTTATAACTCTTTCATTGGACTTTATAAGTTTTCTTCTACGTAAGAGTTATAAACTCCTAATAAGGGTTTTTTATCTCCTACATAAGAGTTATAAAGCCCTACGTAGGACTTTCAGTTAAAAAGTCTTACGTAGGAGTAAAAAAACCTAAATAGGAGTTTTAAAGTCATACAAAGGAGTTAAAAAGTCCTACGTAGGAGTTTAAAAGTCCTACGTAGGAATTATAAACTCCTAATTAGGCTTTTTATCTCCTACGTAGGAATTACAAAGTCCTACGTAGGACTTATAAAGTCTTATATAGGAGTTATAAACACCTAATTTGGCTTTTGTTTTACGTAAGAGTTAAAAAGTGCAGTCTTACGTAGGGACTGCTATTGATAAGTCATACAAAGGAGTTTAAAAGTCCTACGTTGGAGTTAAAAAGTCCTACGTAGGAATTATAAACTTAGTTAGGCCTTTTTATCTCCTACGTAGGAATTACAAAGTCCTACCTATTACTTATAAAGTCTTACGTAGGAGTTATAAACACCTTATTAGGCCTTTTTACGTAAGAGTTAAAAGTCCAGTCATACATAAGAGTTTTAAACTCATAGTTAGGCTTTTCTGGCTCCTACGTAGGAGTTTTCAAGTTTTATAGAACAACTTAAATTGGCACCAGGACGCTTCCGTACTGAGGTGTTCCAATTGACCATTTGACGAAATTTGTCTGCATAAAGTGACGCAAATGACACTAAGTACAATCCATACACAACTATTACTGTTGTTTATTATCCAAAACTATATATTATTGAATCTTACCCCATCCAAAAAAAAAAAAAATATTACTAGTGTGTTGTGTAAACAGTTTCGTAAGTACATACATATATGTATTGTTAACACATCAAACAAACTGATTGCTTATTTCTGGATAAATTTTATTGAAAGTACAGTATAAAAGTCACTGGAACATAACAAATTTGAAAATGCATTGATTTTGTGTAATTTGTTTCCATGATAAATGCATATTTGCATGATCTCTGTCTTCTCATTAATTTAAGACCTTCCTGCCTATCTGCCTGCCTGCCTGCCTGCCTGTCTGCCTGCCTGTCTGCCTGCCTACCTACTTACCTACAAAATACGGATATCTGATTCATAACGTGTCTTAATAGGCTATAAAAATCAAAATTTTGTTGTTTTGGTAGCACAGATAAATAATGTGAATAAGATTTTATCTTAAAGTGGCATCATGTTCATTCTTTTCATTGTCACGTTGAGTTGAATAAGATGCATATTTCAAAAGATTGACCTCTTTAATGGTGATTGGCCATTATGTTGTACTTCTTCATATCAAAACAAATGATGCAATAAAAAGGACACATTCTGTGTATTGCTTTGAAAATTCTTTCTTTAATAATCCTACATAATGCCATCCCTTTAAAATCAGTATAGAACAGCTTTGATTTCAGACTTGGTGGGGTACAATTTTGCATTAAATGCAAGCTAGAATAAAAGATGATCCATAACTGTTGAATATATTTTAATATTGCATCTTGCAACAATTTGTATCCAAGCCATTACAGCAACAGCAAATAACCGTTTAAGTGCAATTCTATTTTAGAAAGCGTGAAGCCTCAGGTGTAAGTTCTGACAAAACTCATGGGAAGGTCGTAAAATGTCAGACGTGAGAAACGTGTATCATTTTAGGTGGAGAACTTTCTGTTGCTGTACTAGAAATTCAATTTTGTCAGTAATTATTATTGCACCGTTGCAGATACGGATTAAACAAATGTGTTAGATTATTTGTTAGATTATCTGTAGAGGCTGAAGAATGATCCGAGGCTTTAGTTATTATACTTTGTTTGTTTGCTTTGGGTTTTACGTCACACCGACACAGTATAGGTCATTTGGAGACGTTCCAGCTTGACTGGTGGAGGAAGACCTCAACTGCCCTTCCCTGCATAATTACAGACACGAACTGGCACCTGATTAGAACGACCGTTGTTGAGTAAGCTAGCTGGATAGCTTCCTCACATGAAATAATCCAAAGTCCCTGTCGGAATTCGAACCCACAGCGGTGAGGGGCAGACGCCCCAATTATTATAATAAATATATAACATTATTGTACAAGTTTCTTTGATTCGACAAACTGCTTGATGTTAAAATCCCCCTATCATTAGACCATCAACAGGACACCGGCTTGAATTCATTGCTATTGATTAATACCTGTACTTCATAAAACAGTGTTTCATATTCTTCTTTGAACAGCTTATGTAATATTTAAAGTTCCGTTTCAATTACTACATTGCTAGAATAAATCGATTAGCTATTCAAAATTATTGTGGCATGTGGCTTATATTCATTGTCAACGTAATTAAATATTACATTTCCATGACGCCCTTCGCAAAACGAC
>NW_026855281.1:0-123704 GCF_026571515.1 Ruditapes philippinarum
ATAAACACCTACAATGTTTTGGGCTTGTCATGGCCGTAACGTCTGTATCAAGTGGGGCCCATTCTTAAATATTTCAGAATAATTTTAATTTTATTTTTATTCTATAAGTGTATACATTAAATAATTCCATGAATAACGGGATTCTGTTAAAGATTGAAAAACAAAGTGATTTAACGCTCAATATCAGCTGTTTAGCTGTTTAGTTTAGCCCCTGCAATACTGAAGGTCTTTTATAATTGAGACATTAGAGGACAAGCTAAAAGCACTGTCCTATTATTTCTGACTAAACTCTTATTGATTTCTAGTTGATTCTTTTTACCTACAAATGACAAATGAACATCCTTGTCATTTTTTATTTAACCCTCACCACCCAGTGATTGTCCCCCTGTTTTTTACAGCCGAATAAGGTTTGTTTCCCCAAGATAGGTATGTTTTGGCAAATATGCTTATTTTTTCCAAGCTTTAGAAAGAAATCATATTCGAGCCGAAATTCCCGTTATTAAAGCTGACAATTTTGCTTCATTCAATTCCAATCCAATATGGTATAAGACAATGATGTATAAAATTATTTCATTGTCAATTTTTTATGTATTTTTATGCTTAATATGATGTACTTTTTGTTGGATTAACAACTTTGTACAATTCACAATACTCTGCTGGTACTGAATACATTTCCCAATCAAGATGCAACATTTCCCAAATTGTGCTAGGTAATAGTCCCCAACATGTCTAGGAAAAGGCTTGAAACTGTTTAGTTTGTATTTCAAATCTACAGACTGAATAAGTCCAAAAAATAACAAGAATAAAGATCAACAAGGCAAAGGCAACGTGCACAGGACGCCGCAAGACTTGTTCATATATAGTACAGTCTAAAATAACTTCAAATATGTCTGTCAATGACATTACATTACTATGACAGTCTTTTTCCTCTGCTTAAAATGATCACTTACATGAAATATCATAGTATGATGTTTTAAGATGTTACAAGTCAATCCTACAAGGCATTACAAGGAACTGCAATCCACAATATAGTTTTGTTGCTTTTGTTTTTTCACCAAATTATTTAAATATGTATAAAATGTTTCCCTGCCCTTTAATTGACCATTTCTCGCTTCTTGCTTAATGTGCCTCAATTGCTAGGATCTGCTTAATGACAGGCTGTTCTTTAAGTTTGAAGAGATAATCTTTGGAACATTCATATTGATAATCAAACTAACCATTATTTACAATGAATTATTTACAATTGTAGCCAATAAATAATTATACCTTTAAATTGTATGCGGTCTAAACAAATACATTGTATACTGTCTGAACCTATGTGACAGAAAAAAATCACAAACTAGTAATTTAGAATTTCTTTGCGTATTTATTAAAGACATTGTACATTGTATTTCAAATATATTTCAATAGTCTTATTGAAAGTCATTTTGTATGACAGACACACAAATCTAGTGCTCTGCATGATAAAAAGATGAAAAAGATAAAAAATGAACTTTCTCCTGGCTACCTATCAACTCTTTCCCTCCTTCTGTAAGTGAAACCTCCCGTAATAATTTACGAAATTTACATGTACAAGGCATTCCCCTACTAAAATATGTTTTCTAAAGCTTTCAGAGAATGGATCGAACTACCAGTTGATCTACGTGATGCCTCTTCATTGCCTTCTTGAATAGAATCATGAAAAATTGTGCAGAATTTTTCTACACAGGTATCGAATAACTGTCGTTTGCGAAACTATTTCAGCTTATTGTTACTCTTCACAACCTGTTTAACGGCGACACAAACTTAAATGACGACATCACAATAAGTCATGTTGTTCAAATGTATAGCCGAGATAGCAAACATTTTCCATAGTTTATGTTACACTCTATTCGCCGAATAGATCTCTTATTGCGTTTTCTATTTATAACATTTAGATTATACTATCCATACTACTAGTTTCAGATATAAACTTCTACTGTATATCCGCTTTCGTTTCTAAATATTTTGTAACTGTGTCTTGATTCGATTCGTTCTTGGCCCTTTTTTATTTTTGTTATTTTAAACTTATGTTAAATGAGACCATATCTTGTTTTAAAGGACATGGTCATGTGTTCATTTAAATGAGACCTTATCATGTTATAAATTACATGGTTTTTAACCTATGTACAGAAGACTTATCCTGTTATAAGGTCATGATCATTATTGACTTATCAAAAATGATACTATACTGTTATAAAGGCCGTGGCCTTTTACATTCCATTCTCGAACGAAACCGTACCCTGTTATAAAAGCAATGGTTTCTTGATGCCTATCTAGACCATGTATACCAATATAAAAACCTGTGATCTCTGACGTGTATGTATATCTGTGTCTTTCCTAAATGAAATAATATCTTGTTATAAAGGCTATCTTGTATATGTGAGTCAAGTGGGCTTAAAACTAGGTAACTATTGTGATTCAAGACATTGTTTAAATGGTTTATACTCTCGTAAACTCATTTATGATTCTATCTTGAAAGTTGTGGTAGATATTGAACCGAGCAAACATATGATCAAAAACACCTCAAAAATTGTAAATAGATTTTGGACGTTAAATTAGGTACAAAAAACGTGTCGGTCTATGGGATTTACTTTACTTACAAGAATGGCGTGCAGTTGTATCTGGAAATGGTGTGCTCAAACATTTATATTCATATGAAAATTGAATTATATTAAGACAAGATTATTTGTTATCATTTAGAAGTGCTCTTACACGCGTTCTAGTGTCCTCTCACAGACTTAGAATTGAGTTTGGAAAGTATGGTCAAAGCCGTGTAAACGTCACGAAAGGACATGTCAATTCTGTGATGCTAAAGAGCCCGAAGACGAATATCATTTTGTTTTAAAATGCAGTGCTTATGAACATCTACGTAGCCAATATATAAAGATTCTGCTTAGTATGAATTGCTACAATCTTAAAGCCATAAAGTACTTACAAACATATGTTATTATTTAAAAAAGTCAAAAATCCGACGAAATGATAACTCTAGAAATTTCAATGGTTATATAAATAAGTAAGTAAGTAAGTAAGTAAGTAAGTAAGTAAGTAAATTCTTTATTATAGTGACATGTGTTATACGTATATACATACACATAAATACACAAAGATGAACACCCGGCCCATAGGACCTATAAGTCACCTTCACAAAATATCATATTCTGAGCATGTGTTATAGTTTTTAACATGTTATTAACATAATAGTAAATTCATATCAATACATGTTATGCATTTACGGACAGTTCAATTTTAATTAATCATGATCTATTATACAATAAATCTCTCCTTAACAGATATGCTTGTACAATGAATTTAATAACTTTATTTTGATGGTTGTTTACGAGGTAAACTAGTTTTTCATTGTCTGCCATTGTATTAAATAAATTGTTTGAAATAACATTTCCAAAAACAACAGTTCTTATATCATTGTAAATGGGACACACAACAAGGAAATGAGCTTCGTCCTCAATTTGATTTGTTTGGCACAAATTACAAAGTCTTTGATTAGGCAATTCTCCGCTATATCTACCGGTTTCTATTCTTAATGGTAGGATACCACATCTAAACTGCGCGTATAATGAGCGTTCATTTCTTTTTAAATTTAATAATAAATAATTTTCACATGTGAAGGATGTCTTAAATAATGTGTAAGTTCTCAGTTTTGGTTCGTTTTCACAATCAGTAGTCCATATGTCTGCGTAATATTGAATCATTTTTGAATTGGCACAGTCCATATTGATGGCCAATTTATTTTCAAAATGATCACTGAGGTCTAATTTCGTCATTATATTCTTCACTTCACTGCACCAATTATTTATTGTATCACTTTTCTCATAGTCACAGTTGAATGCCTGTTTCGTAATCCTATTATTAGGTAACTTCACAAGTCTATTCCAATAACGGATCATGCACAACCAACGTCTGTAATTACACGGTATCCAACCTGTTTCACCTGAAAGCGCAAGTTTTGGAGTAAATCTATGAACTCCCAAGAAATAGCGAATGGCCCGGTTTTGTGTGTTATCTGCCGATTGAAAGTTTCTATAACTCCAAACAGAAGCACAATAGTCCAAAATGGGTATCACGCAGGAGTTGTATAGTTTCTATATATTATGACGCTGTTTTGATTAGATATGATGTGATGTTCTATATGTTATATTGAGTAAATATTTTGTCAAATAAATGCAATTCAATGCGAAGTCATAGTTTTTTCTCCGCTTAGATTTAGTGCTCTTCATTATTCATTTACAGAAGTCATTTATAGACATAATTCTAACACTCCTCGAAATTTTGTCTAAGACCAATATTATTTCTTAAATATATACTTAAGGACGATGAAGAAAAAAGGGTGTTAAACTGTCAATAAACACTGGTTAGGGACTACTATTATATCCGGCTGTTATTTTTTCTACCTCGATTATATAGTTTAAAAAGCCTTTTAGAGCAACGATAAAAAAACATTTTTATTTACATTTTCAGGTCTTATAATTTTCCTTTTCATACAATATAAAATAATATCTCACATACACTAACGCCAAATATTTGATCGATATCAGCTACTAAATATTTAGATTAAAAATATATTTATATATTGACAAAACGGCGCCAATCCGTAAGCAGCGTAATGACGTCATCCTTAGTAACCAACTCATTCATAAACTCGCTAGAATGACGTTATTCTAAACATACAAGAATGATAAATTGGGCTCTGATGTAAACATTATACAAGCCAGTCGAAGACGTAAGTTTTTATTGTTGAAACTTTATACATTAACTTTTTTTCTTATTATTTCTTTTGTAAAACGATTTTAATATTTAAGCAACAGTAGGGTGCGAATTCGAACAGCGTTATACGAAAATCGGCACAGGAAGCAATTTTCGCTTGATAAAAAAAAAGTTTGTGACCTTTCTTATTTTATCTTGTTAGAATCGAAATATTATCGATCTGACCGGTGTTTATCGGCTATTTAACACCGGTTTTGTCGTTTTGATGAGAAAAGTTTAACGATTTCTAAAAATTTCCATTTACATAATTTCGTATTCATTTCCATGCTCATCTGTGTCTTACATTTCCAGAAAGGTGTGACAATCAGGTCACTTAATAACGGTTTAAAACATTAGATAATTTCATTTCATAAAGTAACAATTCAGTTCAATATTCAATATTTTATTGAGCATATGAACATATTTAAATGTTCTTTACCCACATATCACATGCAAGGCGGTGACATTTAAAACAGTGAGCAGAGCGTGATTATACCATTACAATGAACTATATAAACAACTAAAGAAAATATTCACACGTATATATACATATAACCAGTGACAGCAATAATATTGAAATAGAACGTATATAATAAAATTAATCATATCAAACAAATGATCTATACAAAGTTGAAACACAAGTTAAAAAACAACAACAAATTACAAACATTTATAAAAGAACTATAATTATATTCCTTACCAGTACAACCTGACCAATCTGATCACTAGTGCATACAAAGTAAATAATACAATCGGAGGCGGTCATTATGTTTATATAAGCAGGTCAGGCCTACTCTATACAGGTATTAAATAGTATAGTTTTATGACATCATATAGTTAAGATAATATTACATTTTAAATTTTCATTTTTAACTAATCTCTGGAGAACGTAGTTATGTTTCTAAGAATATATACATGTATTTAGCAAGTTATATTTGACTGTTGTGTACTTAGTAACATACGAAACATTTGTAGTGTTGGCCAATAACAATACTATTTTGGAAGACATTTATTCCTTATTTCACGGTAGTGTTGGCATACAAGAACAAAGTGGTATTCATCTTCAACAACAGCCATATTGCAAAAAGTATATTTTCTATTTACCCTTGATATATTCCTAAATCTACCTTCTTCTTTTGCTAGCCTATGTGATGAACATCTAAGTCTAGTGAGAGGTATGCGATGAGAATCATTGTACACATAATAAATATATTTTCAAATCCTACATAGTTTTAAATAATTTATAAGTACACAGTTTTGATAATATAGTCTTAGTTAGATAAATATGACCCGAGGTCCCAGTCAAGGCTAAAATTTAATTCTCCCATGTATCCGGACTGTAACTTGTATAACAAACTTAAAATGATGCAAATCGTTATTGATGACAGGTTCATCAGAAAATCAAGAAACTCAAGTATATAAAGTCACCCTAATAAGATGTATCGTTCAACTTTTTTCTTTTTAGATAATGACATTTGAATTGAGAAATAAGCGACAAAGAACATTACGCAGTAACAACATTTAAGCACAAGAATTTAATTGTCTACAACTTTGAAAGACATTGTTTATTTTGTGTGTGCAGTTCGGTTCTTCGCTGTTAAAAGGCATCGTATACAGAGTGTTTAAGTGTTTAAGAATCATATTCACAGAAGTAAAATGGCCTTATAAAACTTTTTTAAAAACATGTACAGTAGCATTTACTTTATACAACATAAAAAGAAAAAGACATTTATTTTTCAACGTGTTTTTGATTTTGGTATAACACTGATATTTCTTAAGAAAGCGTGGTTATTTGACAGTTGGCATATGCGGTAACCATGGAATCTGCCCATTTACAAAATTACTAACACATCAGCATATTTTTATTTTTGAATTCACTATAGAATTTAACTTGATATATCAGAAAATGTAAAAAAAATCTCTGAAAGAAGTGTTTCGATATCTTTAATTTTTACAGAATTCATGTTTTTATTTGAGTTAAGAAGCATGAAAAATTCCTTTTTAAAGAAACATTATCGGTTTTTGTTTTCATACACAACTAGTAGATAAATAAAGTGTTGTATTATATTTGCCTTTCATTCATTCATTGCCAAAAATATTAATTCAGAGCAACCATAAACAGTTGGGCGATAAAACGGCCATCATGGCCTACTTATTTAAAGATACTTCTTTTTTAATGTAAAGGTATGAATTACCTAAGCGTTAAATAATAACATTTCTGTGTAATATTTTCAAGTTGGATATGAATGACTCTCTCACGTTTACAATTGCAAAAGTGGGCAATGCACTTTTTTCGTGCACTAAAGTTCAACGAGGACGCATTTAAAATCTGAGCCCTCCGAATCTTGTACAGGTATGAAGCTGTGTACAAGTTCAATAGAATTAGTGTTGTTCTCCAAAATGTATAATTATAATAATTACATAATAATTTCACACTTTCAACATAAATTTGTTATTTAAGTACAAAAATGATATGGAATATAGATTTGATAGCAGTTATTTGGACTAGGTAAATGAACACGACTAATTACTACTAAATTTCAAGCAAGCGTTATTCCAATGTTTAAGTTGATGTTTCTAGCTATATTAAATCAGAGAACAATAGATTAACTCTCGACATAAGAGAAAAATAAATCTGTCTTTACACTATGTCTTTAAACTTTAACATTAACTACTCTCTAAATGGAAAATACAGTTTTAAAACATTTAATTTCTTATATTTGTTAACTGCGCAGTTAGTAAGAATGATTGATACCGGTATTTGAAAATACTTTGTCTCGGTTCGATTCGTTCTTGAACCTATTCTAATTTCAAACTTTACCAAATCAGATGACTATCTGTATTACATTATCTGTTTTTTTTTTTAATATATAAGTTCTCAACTAATCGGCATATCTCGCCATTTTTCGTATTCATAAAGATATTGATTCGACCTCGAGAATGGCTAGCATTATCGATTTTAACAAATCGATTTTAACAAATAATATTGAAAAGATATAAACTATTAATTGATAAAATACCTTAATTATGTTAAATGATAAAACGCGGGTAGTTTATGTGACTGCTGCGGAATAACCATTGTGCGGAAACAAAGTGTTTTGAACATGGCAACATCAACATGCAATGACTCGGCTTCAGATCAGGTTTTTATTATTTAATTTCATTTAAACATTTTACTTTCTGTTGTACACTTATTAACTGTTATGTTAAGATTTAACTAAAAATATGCGAGCATTATTGATCTCATGTTCTTCAAAAATTATTACAAATTGTAAGTGAAAAAAGATATATTTATTGATAATGTAGAGACATTTATTCACGGGCGACCAATTTAAACCAATGTTTTCTTATTATTCATATACTGCTTATCAGCTGTTCTTGTAGGAAATGATATGTACGGACAACAAGACTGGATTTAAAGTAAACATGATTATCAACATAAATACATATTTTAAGAAAAACAAAATTGATATCATTACATGTATAGCATCATCTTATCACACCAAAAGTACCAGACTTTCATCACGTTATGGTATAAAGTCTCCCAAACATTTTTGGGAGACATATTAATTTGCCTTCGCCGTCTATCCGTCCGTCTGGTTGGTTGATTGGCCGTCCGTCCGCATTAAGCTTGTCCGGTTTTCGTAGGTCAAACTGCTAATTAAATTTCAATGAAACCTCACAGGAGTGATAAGTACCATATCTTGTGTGCATGTTCTTGGCACGTTCCGCTTCGCTGCACACAATGGCCATATAAAAAGAAAAATACTTTCCGGCTTTTACAGGTCAAACCTCTGGTAGGATTTCAATAATACTTTCAATAAGTAATCAGTACTATCCTTGGTTGTGAATAATTCTGGCATATTCCGCTTCGTTGCATTTAATGGCACCTAGAGCTATAGATAAAAGAAAATTGTCCGACTTTCAAAGGATAAACTGCAGGCAGGATTTCGACATCACTTTATGACTTTCCAAGGTCAACTGCTGGTGGAATTTTAATAAAACTCAACATGAGTGATCAGTATTATCTCTAGTTGTGCATATTACTGGCACGTTCCGCTTCACTGCAGCAAATGGCCACCAGCGCTATAAATAGTAAATTTTTGGTCAAACTGCGGCTGGGATTTTAACAAACCTTCACAGGAATGATCAGTACCTAATCTCGTTTTGGAAGACATATTTTGTGACAAAACATTTTAGTTCAGATTTGCAAAAAAAGGAATAACTACAAGCAAATCATCACGACAAATGGCTGTGCGATCTTTTTTAACGTACCATTTGCAGCGTGTTATTCACAACACATAGACAAGCGTAGAAGTACGGTTTAATTCAGTCTTATTTACATAAAAACTGTAAATATGTAAAGTAAAATGTAAACGATTTGGAGTCTTGTTACAATATACCATTTTCACAACGACCGGTATAAAACTGATATTTGCACAAGGACGTTTAAGCATGCTAAATAGAAGATTTTTTTTCAAGTAATTTACTTTTCATAATATTTACATTAACATGTAATTGTATTCATAAGTAAATAACTAATGACATTGCATTAGATATTTACAATGAAGTTTAAGCATCTATATCAAATGATTTAAATTACAAGATATATTTAACCGATTTGATCTCACGTATTCACTTAAAAGTATGCGACCAATAAGGTGTAGAATTTATCAAAAACCTTAAAATGTAATCGATAACAGTTGTTGTATGTACTCGTATACCTTATGCTGTCTATGTTAGTAACTTATAAAGTCCGTTTTTTTCTCTCTGTTTACTCCGTCACTTAAGCGTGTCTGTCAAATTTCTGTTTCTTGTTTTACTGGGTGCCATTCCGGTGGTTTTATGATGGCTGCTGTGTTCCTTTTATATAGTTTTGTATTTATATTATATCATTTATGATTGAGGTAAGTTCAGACACCTCACATAAATATAACGCATTTAAGATTATTTCTTAAAAGAAATTGTAAGAAGTCCTCAACTGCATTGTCAACGAATCATTTTTGTATTTTCTATTGTTATAGATATTGATACATATCTTTGTTTTTGAATCATTTTTATTCTCCAATCTGGTATCATAATCTAAGGCATCTATTATTGGACTTGACAAATCGTGTTTCCCGTCAGTGAGGATCCAAAATATTCGGAAACTATGCACGTGTCTTTAAGTGCAAATTAAGTGTAAACGTTTCCACCGTGCGAGATGCTTGGTGAACTTATCTCACATATATATCTTTATTCCAATATCAAACCCTTTGTAGGAACATACACATGTCTGCGCGTAAGAATCGTTTGAATGTAAAATAGAGTTGTATAAAAGAGGATAAAAAAAGAATATTTAAAATGTTAAGAACATAAGAACAGGGGGCTGGGAAAACTAGGGTGACACATAATTAATGCAAGCTATGGCTGCACTTAACTGCTCTTGGGTAGCTAGTCGGGCAAGTGCAGGGGGAAGAGAGTTAAGATATAGATATAATTGTTATTTATTCTCATTATCATAAATTTATAGTCAAATATACGAACGCCAATAAGGCACATTGGCAAGTCAAACATAATATGATATCAACTTTTTAGGATCTCCGGAAGTGTCATACAAATTAATATAAAAAATGAAAACCCACTTGGCAACAAAGAAAAACCAATGTAGCATTTATGTGTTGACTGCGGGCCCATATGTACATAGCTCCTGAAGTCAGAAATGTGTACGTTTGAAAGTCAAAAGGAGGGTCATTCAAATGTAACCAAGAAGCAGTATAGAAACCCAAAATAAATCTTCAGGGTTTCTAATAGTTTAGATAGTTCAGTCTACCACATGCTAGTTATCTGTCTAACACATGACCTTTAAGCAACCGACAGGCTACAGTCATCTGTCTAATTTTTTTCTCATTTGTACAAATACTTTTAGCTTGATTTGAGTAATCAACAATTGTAAATGTCAGGAGAAATAACTGCCTTCATGTAATTTTATCTATGGAAAGATTTAGTAATAAATACTAGAACCAATTTCCAAGATATGGGGGCTGGGCAGCCCCGCCTGACATAAAATTGAAATATTCTCAGTTGGAAAACTAGCATGTAATTGTTTAGTTAGCACTATTTTTTAAGTATTTTATCTTTTTCTATCTTAAATCAATATATACATTTAAACAACAAACTCTGATTATTATTTACACCCAAAACAAAGAACTCTGATCATTATTTACACCCAAAACAAACACACATCATTTATCAGCCACTTATAGGAAATATCGTTTCACGTATACGTCTTTTATATGAAACAATACTAGACATCTGGCGAGCCGAAGCTCTAAACCAATTATGACTAAACAAAACAATAAAATCACCACAAAATGAAGAACACAAAAATGAATATTTTTACAACTCTAAGATACACTATAAACCACAAACATTCATCCAACAATATTAACTTTACAAAATCTAATCAGCATCAGAAAACAAATTAAACTAAAGCACCCAATATTTACATATATCCTCAAAACAAAGCATCAACTAATATAATCTTGACCAGACAAGCATTCAACAAATTTCAACCAAATATTTATAACCAAACAGATATAACTCAAAAACCAAAACAAGAAATTACAACCAATAAACCCTGATCAATTAAGATCACCAAAATAACATTCAACCAACTTCAGCAAATTAACAAAACTCTCTTCAAAACAACAAATTCTCTTCTCAACAAAAAAATAACCGCCACACACTATCAGCGTGTCTCTCCTATCTGATGTAAAATCTCTCTATAAACCCGCATATTTTCTGTTTTTAACGCATTTGACCTTTAAATGCATAGAGAGTTTAATATACGCATATCAACAGGTTTACATTGAAATTTGATACGCTTCAATGTCTCGCTGTATGAAAACATTAACTCTTGTAAAGAAAATATCACAGTGAAACTGTATGATTATTCTGACAGTCCCTACTCAAGAAAACACTCCACTGTTGTCAAACAATATGAATAATCTACAATGTCCCTTTTCAGGTATCCAGTCTACTTAGGTAATCTGCACATACGTTGTCCTTTTCTTTTACAGCTACTATTCGAAACTTATAGTTCTGAATGAATAATTCCCATCTATGCGGCCACTTTCAACTTTACATTTCTGAATATATGTTAAAGGAGCATGGTCTGTATGCATCTCAAATTTTTCCCGTACAAATATTTGTTGAATTTCTTTATTCTAAATACCATTGCAAGACATTCCCTTTCGATAATCGAGTAGTTTCTTTCTCTATTCAGCAATTTCTTACACGTGTAAGCTATTGGAAGCAGACCATCATCAAACTGTTGAACAAGTACAGTCACAACACCTGTGTCTGAAGCATCACATTGCAAAACAAATGACTTTGAAAAGTCTGGAAGTCGTAGTATAGGTGATCGTGTCAATACTTGCTTCAAGTAAAGGCTTTTTTTTCATGTTCTAGCTTCCACATGATTTTTTTTGGTTGTCATTTCTCCGTAAAATCTGTCAATGATGTAGCAATTTCCGCAAATGAAGCAATGAATTTTCGGTAGTATCCAGCGAGACCAAGAAATGATCTCAGTTGCTTCTTTGACTCTGGTCGCATAGCGTCTCTAATTTTGATTATTTGTCATCTTCCATTTGCATTTGTCTTTTGTAAACAACATGACTAGTAAATTGTATACTTTCAAATCCAATCATACATTTAGAAGGTTTAACTGTGATATTTGCTTCTCGTGTTCTTTCAAACAATTGTCTCAACATCTTCATATGTCTCTCCCATGTAACCGTATGTCCAAACACATCGTCAACATTTTTATCAGTATCATTGACTCCGGAAAGCAACTTCCGCATCATTCCATTAAATGTTGCACCAGATTTGACCATTCCAAATGGCATCTTTCTGAATTAGTAACTACCTTCTGTTGTAGAAAATGCTGTTAGATGTCTTGATTTTGCTTCAATTGGTATTTGCCAAAAACCTTTGGTCAAATCAATTTTTGTGAAGAACTTATCTTCTTTGAGCTTTGCCATCACATCCTCAACATTGCCCTTTGGTTCTGTATTAAACTTTGTAACAGAGTTGAGTCTTCTAAAGTCAATACAAAAACGGTTTGTATTATCCCTTTTCTTCACCAAAACGATTGGAGAATTATAATCAGAATTTGCTGGTTCAATGATACTACATTCAAGCATTTTCTTAATTTCATTCTCTACCGCTGTCCTTTTTGCATATGGTATTATATATTGTCTAACACAAATTGGTGTTTTGTCAGTCAACTCAATCTTGTGAGATTCAAAATCTCTAGTTCCAGTAAAAATCCTCAAATTCTTGAAGCAACGCATTTACTTCTGATTTTTGTTCAAGTGTTAATTGATCATTAACATAAACATCTCTGTACGTCTCTTCACCATGTGCGTCTACTAGTTCTAAAAGATTTTCATCATCAACTACCCCAGTATCATTATTAGTTTTGGCTTCTATTACAGCTACACTCGCACAAATTCTATAATCTCGTTCTTCATATTTCTTCAGAAGGTTAATTTTTTACAGCCCAATTCTATCACCTACTTCAACTTTGTAGTCAAACTTGTTAACTGCTTCACTTACAACAATTGGATCTTTCCATTGTAACATCAGTTTATTGTGTGTTGAAGGCAGGAGCAGTAAAACAGTGTCTCCTTTCTAAGGACTTCATGGTCGTGTTTTCTTATCATAATGATGTTTATACTCTTCTTGTGAGTTGCTGAGATTCTCTCTAGCAATCTTGCATGTTTGTTCTAACCTATTTCTCAAATCTAGGACGTACTCATACGCATTGCATGTCTCTGGTACTTCTGTTTCTGTCCATAATATTTTTAGTGTTTGCATGGGACCTCTAACAGTTCTTCCATATTTGGTATTCGGACAAAAATCAGCATGAATATGAAACTAGTGGCCTTAATCGAAACGGTTATAAAATTAGTGTAGCCAATCGAAAGAATCGAATCGGCGGTGGGATTGCTTTGACCTGTCGCACCGTTGTGAATATGAGGAAATTGAAATCTGGAGTGACAAATTGTTTCGAATTTGGTATTTGGCAACTGGTATTCAGTAACATTACAATGCATGTAATTGGCATTTATAGAGCACCATCCATGTCAACAGATTGACAATTAATTTCTGACTTTTTCGAATTCATGGAATGGTTTTTTGCCTCAATATTCCAATTTTCTAACACTGGGTGTTTTTAACTTACATCTGAATGAAGAAAATAGTGTGATATCAGATTTTAGAGACTCTTTATTCGCTATTGGTTTGGTGCAGCATGTTAACTTTGGCACAAAAGTTTTTTGCAATACTCTTGATGTTGTTATTACGGAGGCAGTCAATGGGGTTGAAATTGTGGCATGTGAACCTAGTGATTATGTGTCTGATCATCGAGCAATAACATGTGTTACAAATGTTCAAAAAGAAAATATAATCAGTAAGTCAGTCAAATTTAGAAACTTTAAAAATATGGACGAGTCATCTGTTAGAAAAGAGTTCAGTGAATTTACAATAGATCAGAGTGATATTAATCTATACGTGAATGAGTTTGAAGCTAAAATAAAGAACGTTCTGGACACGCATGCACCTGAAAAAGAGATAACAAAAGTAATTAGAGCTCCTTAACCATGGTTCACTCCCGAAATACTCACCCTTAAAACATCGACTCGGAAAGCTGAAAAAATATGGAAAAAATATCGTCAACCACAACAATATGAATCATTCAAAAAAGTCTCGGAACCAGTACAATGATGAACTCGAAAAAGAGAAAACAAAAGTAATAAGTGAAAAAGTAACTAATTAAAAAGGGTGATTGCAAGAAACTGTACCAGTTAGTATCTGAGTTAACAGGAACTAAATCAGAAAACCCAATGCCACCTGGCTACAGTGATAGCGGCTCTCCGAACACTTTGCCTCATTTTTATTGAATAAAATAGAGAAAATACTTGATGACCTGAAACCATTTGATAAATTCGAGCCAAATACTAGAAACGTTCCATCTCTTCTTGCCTTCTTCTTGAATTTTCAAATGATAATGCTAAAGAGCTGATAAATGAACTACAGACAAAATCTTGTGAATTGGACATATTACCGACAGCAATATTAAAATTATTCCTTAAAATACTTCCAATTATAACAAAACTGGTAAACTTATCACTACAGCAAGGAATATTTCCAAATAAACGGAAAGAGGCTTTGGTGAGACCACTTTTGAAGAAAATTGGACTTGAACTTGTATTTTCAAATTAAAGACCTGTGAGTAATCTATCGTTTTTATCAAAACTGAAAATACTAAATAAACATGCTAATCAGTATGACTTACTACCTACACACCAATCCGCCTACAGAAAATACCACTCATGTGAATCTGCTCTACTGCGATTAGTTAATGATCTGTTGGCAGCCATGAAAAACAAGAAGTTACAGCGTTAATCGCGATTGATCTCAGTGCCGTATTCGACATGATCATGTGGATCATGATATACTCGTCGACGTGCTAGAGAAGCAGTTCGGCGTGAGCGGTTCAGTGCTCAGCTGGCTTGATTCATACCTTTGTCCGGGGGGCTGTCGCGTGTGTGTCAACTCGGCGATCTCGGCTCCACGACAACTAGAATGCAGTGTCCCCCAGGGTAGTTGTTTAGGGCCTTGGCTCTAGCTAACGTATGCTGGAACCTTGTTTGACGTGGTTTCATCTGGATTATGGGTGTATGGATTCGCTGATGACCATACTGCAACCAAACGTTTTAAACCGACGGAAGAAAATAGTGAAATTTCTGCAATCGCTTAATTAGAAAATGGTGCGATTGATATCAACAACTGGATGGACGCTAATAAACTCAAGATGAACTCATCGAAAACAGAATTCATAACATTTGGAAGTGCTCAACAACTCGAAAAGTGTCACCTAAAATCCATTTGTATTAACGGAGATAAGATCAACTTCGAGAAGTCCATTAGATATTTAGGCGCATTTCTCGACCAAACACTTAATTTCAAGGAACATGTCAAACGAAAGTGCCGTACTGCAATGTTAAACTATCTTAGAATAAAACGTATCCGAAAATACCTCACGAAAGAAGCAGCTGAAATACTAGTTATAGCACTCGTAATGTCCCACTTGGATAGTTGCAATGTCATTCTTTATGGTGTATCCGATTTTGAATTGAAAACAAATTCAACGTTTTCAAAACATGTGCGCTAAGTTAGTTCTGCAACAAAAGAAATTTGACAGTTCAAGGCAAGCATTGTTCAACCTTCACTGGTTGCCCATCAAATCTAGAATCGAATTCAAAATTTTGACTTTTGTATACAATTGTTCAATCGGTCATGCTCCAAAATACATTTCTGAACTCTTAACCAAATACCCGACTACGCTCAGCTAAAACCTCTGAGAACTGCTACGTTATTCCATTCAATAAAAGAAAAACATTTAGTGACAGAAGTTTCGGAACTATTGGTCCAAAATTGTGGAATCCGCTGCCATTTGAGTTGAAACAATCTCAGAATATGGATATATTTAAGAAAAATCTTAAAACACTTTATTTCAGAAAGTTTGAATCACTATTTTAAACTCTGAAATGAGATAAACATGAGTAACGTATAACTGATGACTGACAGTGTGATGAATGTGCAATATAAATGAATGTTTTATTCTTTTTAATCTATTTGTAATCAAGTTACATGTATGTAAATAATCTTAATTCATGCTACATGTATATCAATCATTTGAAGCATGTTTTCTGCTCCACGTTGACGGGTTCTGTATCTGCGAAGTCTGTGTAATAGCCGCATACGACCCTCTAGTAGTAATGTCTGTTGAATACTGTGTATAACGTTTGGCTCTTTTGCGACGTTCTTGCCGAACTTTACGGTTAGCCTGCATTTGAGCACGATAAATTTTCTTCTCGTCATCTGAATTCTCGGCGAGAGGATGCGCTTCGTGTTCCTCCACGACTTTCCACTCATGCTCGGAAGAATCAGCTTATTTAAACATTTTTTTACGATGCATAATAATGTCTATACCTTCTGATATTTTCTGTTTGGCGCCTTCTGTGTCTGCTGCGCTGAATGAATCGCCCGTGACGAGCTCTTCCGCCTGTCGCATTTTGTTAAGCACAAGGGTATTCACCTTGACCTGTTGCTCGTGACCCTTCTTCCTCAATGTTTATATATCGTCCATAGCTTTGATGGTAGAAATTTAAGACTGAAAAATCTCCCTTTGAACTGTATTGATACGCTGCTCAAAAGCTCCCAACTTCGAGTCGATAAGCCTCTCCATTTGAGACAAAAACTGATTTTCGCTGTGCATAGATCTAGACATTTCTCTGCTGCCAAGTGTAGTTAATAGCTTAAGTGCAACTTGATAAAACACGAGTTGTTAACGCTGTGAAATCGTCAAGTAGAGTGACCAATACACAATATTATTTTACACGCCAGTACAAAAAACCTTGCTTTTACCACCAATAAAAATGCCTACAAAAATACGTTACGCAAAGACAAATATTTCCCCCTATTCGATGAAACGCATGAAAATTATATTCTGCAGAACAACGGTTTTTGTTTACTATTGCATCATGGTTTAACTGGTAGCCATTTTGCTGAATGCTTTGGATGTTATAAAGAATTTCAATAAATAACTGCTTTAATAAAGTCATCTCAATGCTTGAATATTCATGAACAATAAAAAAAATACATTCACATGAAAATTATACTGATAACAATGTAAACCACCTAGCCATCTTACTTCTGTCTGTCTCGTCATAGTATGTCAAGACATAGAAACACATGGTATCAACAGATTGCTGAAACTACAGTATCCTTTGCACGGGCATGCACTTTGTGTAATAATTTAACACAATCCAACGCCAGTTCAAGTATACAACCCCTTACCTCTCCAAACAGCTTCTCAAAAGATGGAAGTGTGTCCCCACACACCATACCGGTACTTCTAAACCACAAACTAAAAATTATGGTTCAAAAGATAAAATTATCTGCGTTAATTGCCAATCCATTGTGAACAAAAACATGATTTTCAAATTATGATCCTTTCTCAAAACCTGATGTTGTCACCATAACAGAGTCATGGCTAAAAAATGAGCACATAAAAAGTGAAATCGTCCCAACATACATCGGACACACAGTCTTACCGAAAGGATAGACAAACAGGAAAAGGAGACATGGTGTATCAATACTTAAAAATTATAATCTTAATACATGTGAACAACTAAAACTAAGCACTGACTGTGAAATTATATTGGTTAAATTAGAAATTAAAGGTAACAACCCATCTTTCATTGCCTCTTACTATAAAACACATAAAAACGAAATAAAATGTATACTCAAATTTGAATAAGAAACATGGCAATGCAATAAAACTAGGTTTTTAATTATCACAATTTTAGAAAGATTTGTTGTAGTTGAAAAACAAATACAAGCAACGAACAACGTAACTTTGTGCAATGTAAACATAAATAATGAAACGCCACATTTCCTTGTTGATCATGTTTATCATATTTAACATTTTAGGGCCCAAAAGCTGTCTTATGCGAGGTCAGCACATAAGCTCAATTTTAAGCAAGTGCCATTAAAACATCTCATTCCAAACTCTAGTCATTGATCAGCAATTTATTACCTATTTTGAGGAACAAAAACCTTGACTTGATATCAATATCAATATCGTATTCCAAACTCTAGTTTATGACTTGAACATATTTATTATTTCTACTAACCGTTACCTTGATCTTGGTTCTAAGGGACCCGAAAGAGATATATGAAAAATATTTACATAAGCTTGCTATACATCAAGTTTATGTGAAATATTTCATTCCTTACTCTTGTTATTGACTGGAAGCAGATTTTCCATTTTGAACATCAGTGCCATTGACATTGACTCTACAGGACCCAAAAGTGGGCAGATGAGCTAACAGGCGTTTAACAAACCAGATCGTTTCTGTTCAATAATTATATAAAGTTTGATTAAATGTTCAAGTTGTGATTAAATGGATATGATTTGTAAATAATAAAATTTTATGGAAAAAACGAAAGACTATAATTAGGTCAAACGTTTTCCGATCACAAAACCCTGCCAAAATGCACAGGGCAATTGATAACAAAGCTTCTGTGAAAGTTTGGTGAAAATCCCTTGAGATATGTAGAAGGAATTGCGCACAGAAGAAATTGTGTACGCCTGCCCGCAAGAAATCTTAAAGGCACAAACATAATCCCAGGAGACTTTAACACACTTTCTTAAACTTACATGGGAACATGTTTATTCTTACTAATTTGTCCTTAGTCCAAACTCCACATACAAAATAAATTCCTAGAGGTTATTGGAAATTACACCCTTATTCAAATGGTAATTGTAAATACAAGACATGTTAATATTTTAGATATCTACCTAATCCCGAGGGACACACTCAACAAAACAGAAATAATCTTATAATTATCAGATCATAACATCATCCCAACAACTCTACATGCAAGACCTATTATCTTAAATAACCAAGAAACTGTCTAGTCTATAAAAAGCAAACTGATCTTAACTCAAAAATCATATGCAAATACTTACTCAAGAACTTATTTACAAGGTGTGAACTATAGACACATCTGAAATCTCAAAAAAACCTTATTTGTTCGAAATGAAAAAATAGGATCTTAAATATCCCTCCCCTAGTAACAAAATCAAATAAAAACTCATGACAAAAAAAGCCATCTATACAAAAAAACTTACAAATTGTGAACTAAGGAAAATTTAAAAAAAAACTGAAAGTGCACATCAAAACCCAAATTAAAACATCTTATGATTAATACTTAGAACAAAAACAAGAACTTGATGACAATGATCCAGCATACACTCAAACTAAATTTCTTACTAAAAAGCTATATTCACATTAAAAACATTTTAAGGAAGATTCACAAAATGTATAAACCATCGAACATCAAACCATATGCTTTCTTTTATCAAACATCATTGACAATACCAATAAACTGAAAAGGTAGTTCAGGCTTTTTTACAGTGCACAGTTGTTACTTCAACAAACTTGCCTGCAAAAACTATATTGCCTTTACCCCACAAAACACGGTACCTATAAGTAAAAAAGGGATGCTGAAGCCTCTTTAGCCAACCTTCAGATAGACAAAGCTGCATGACCAGACCTTATTCGGCCAGTATTCCTCAAAGAACTGCTGAAAGAAGTCGTAGATATTATCAAAATACTGTTCCAAAAATCTCTATCATCTGGTGCTATTCCCTCTGATTGGACCAATGCCTTTGCTTGCCCTATTTACAAAAAAGTGATAATACAAACCAAGCTTATTACCGGTCTATTCAACCAATTTGTATCCTTTACAAAACGCTAGGTCATGTTTTTGCTTCCCATCTATCTTCACACTTTAGTAATTACAATATTCTTTTCGATCTTCAGCATGGCTTAAGAGAGAACAGTTCATGTGACACACAGCTTATTGAACTAAGAGATTCATCACAGCAGGCAAACAAACATCTTATCTCCTTGACTTTGGCAAAGCATATGTTTGAATAAATCAAAGTTTACTCTCTCTCTCTCTCTGTCTCTCTGTCTCTCTGTCTGTCTGTCTCTCTCTGTCTGTCTGTCTCTCTCGCTCTCCCTCTCTCTCATATGTTTGAATAAATCAAAGTTTACTCTCTCTCTGTCTCTCTGTCTCTCTGTCTGTCTGTCTGTCTCTCTGTCTGTCTGTCTGTCAAAGTTATATCAAAGTTTACTCTCTCTCTGTCTCTCTCTCTCTCTCTCTCATCTTATCACATCCAACAATTCCTGCCTATCACACTCGCAGGAGGATGTCATATGAAATTCGTGACCAGGTCTTTCCTAATCAGAAAGATTCCTACTCGATATCCAATACGTATAGTTGCATGTCTTTCTGCCAATCAAACGTGTCCAGGTGTGAAATCATGTCACCACGAAAATTTAATAACTGTGATGAAAGGTCGGTTTGGACCTTAAAACGTAGTTTCTTGAAACCGATGATACTCTATAAGCGAGTATGCCAAAAGCAGGTTTTATATAAAATAAAGAATGGAAAACATCGGTACAGCGCAAAGGTGCTTCCGAATTCTATTCGACTTTGCTGAAAGTAAATTTCTCTGTATAATGTCTCATCTCTTAGTAAGACATTCCTACGTTCATCATGATAAAATTCTAAACTTTTGCAGATAAATAAATAGTTCCCCTGCCTTACGATTATCCATTTCTAATTTAGATATAACTAGGTGATTTCCCAAAGTTGCCACGCTCTGTCTAATTATAAAGCTCAAATCCTTGTGTTAGCCTGAACTCTTGTGACCTCATCTCAATGACAAAACTATCTCAGCAATCAAGAAACAAATTTGAAATGAATGCAAGTGACTAAGAACTTTATAACGTTGATTTCAGGCGGACAATAAGCTTTTTGTGGCGGCCATAGACGTTGGATCTTCGTTTTCTGGTTGGGCATTTTCCTCTATTTCGGATTTAGAACAGGCAAAAACAAACATTCATGTAAAGTCTTGGTATTCAACATACACTTCATATTCCACTGGAAAAACACCAACATGCGCCTTGATAAAACCAGACGGTGAAACACTGGACTCGTTCGGCTATGAGGCAGAAAGAAGATATGATGAATTATTATCCAAAAACCAACACGAGAATTATTTCTTCTTTAAACACTTCAAAACTCGTCTGTATGTAAAGTATAATGAGGTAATATTATTTTCAAATTTTTTCCTCCTAGTGGTGGTGTATCTCGACGAATATATAATATGTGATATGTACGAGAGAGAGAGAGAGAGAGAGAGAGAGAGAGACAGAGAGGGAGAGACAGAGACAGAGACAGAGACAGAGAGAAAGAGACAGACAGACAGACAGACAGACAGACAGAGAGAGACAGACAGGCAGACAGAGAGACAGAGAAAGAAAGGGAGAGAGAGAGAGAGAGAGGGAGAGAGAGAGAGAGAGAGAGAGAGAGAGAGAGAGAGAGAGAGAGAGAGAGAGAGAGAGAGAGAGTGAGATATATTTACAAAGAGTTCCTTTTATCTGATCATCATATATGTATGTTACATTATTACCTTGTACTCTACCGTTCAATTTTTAATCTATTAATTTTTCGTCTAACATTTTTACAAAAAATACTTTACTATTAAAATAAACGATCCATCATGAGTGCACACTAAATGGAATTATACAAAGACTGAATGAACTTTACAAAGGTTTTCTTTTATCTTATCATGATGAATGCATTGTCCATTTCACAGCCGTTGAACACAGGAATGAAGCTTGTTGACCAATTGGGAAAGGTGCTTCCAGCAATAAAAGTATTTTCAGCAAGCATTTGGTTTTTAGCAAAGGACATGTTTTCTGATTTAGAGAAAAGATTTCAGGATATTCGACTGGGAGATATAAGATGGGTTATTACTGTCCCTGCCATCTGGACAGACCAAGCAAAATATTTGATGAGAGAATCTGCTTTGCAAGTAAGGTCCTTTTCAAATAGATAGGTGTCCATTACCACATTTGCTGTCGGAATGGCATATTCACATACCTATACATATTTCGATTAAAGTTATATAAATATGAAATATATAAAAGCTTTATTATAAATATATGTATTATTAAATGCCTCAAATATTTGACTTCTTTTCATTATAAACAATACTGTATCATCATCACCTACTGATCTTAAAACCAAAAGGGATCGTCTATAGTTATGACTTTCCTTCACAAGTTTTCATTAATCAAAACGTTGACTTTGATATGTCCACTTCTGACTTAAAGGTAAACAAGAAATGTTTGTATAACATGTATGTCCCCTATCGGCAGTCAATTAGTCAAGTGATCAGGTATTTGTGACCGTCTTTTGACCTTGTGATCAAAAAATTAATGAACTTCACCTTTGACCCTTGATCAATAGAAGTTATCTACTTGCCATGACCAATGCATGTACGAAGTTTGAGGGCCAACAATCAATGCGTTGTCAAGTTATTGATCGGAAACTGTTTTACCTACTAGGTCAATGTGACCACCTGACATCAAAATCCATTTAGTTATTCTCATGGTCATGTGCCATAAATAACAGCGTATTTCTTATCAAGCTATTCATCAGACAATGAAATATTTAGGTAAGAAATTACTTACATACGTACATATATACGTACAGATCGATGCTTTCAAAGTATGCTTCCTCTTTGGAAAACAACTTGAAACGGATTAAATAAAAAGATAAAATATATACCAAAACTAATCAAGTGAAGATCCAAACTATGTCACCTACATTATGGTTTCTTGATTACAAATAACAACATACACATATCTGTTGTAGGCAGGATTACCATCGAACAGTATAGTTATTGCTCTTGAGCCAGAAGCTGCGTCAGTTTATTGTCGGCAACTTGATGTGTGTGCTGTTAATAGAGACACGGGTGTTATGTTATCTTCCCTGGAGGTTGGAAGTAAATACCTCGTGTTAGACGCTGGTGGTAGGTATTCGGTTATTTTAAATAAAGGTACATTACAGGCCGATTACAATTGATATCATAATATATATTTAAAAAGGGTGAAATGTATTTTAGTTGTTCTCATACCGGTTTAAATTATTTACATGTATTTGTTTTTCATTATTACATCATAGTTCAAACACTGCAAAAATCCTCACTAGTGTTTTTTGATGTAAAAATAATTTAATATCACATATTTTTGGAGTGTGAACAAAAAGAATCTGATTCTTTCAAAACTAATAATAAGATTTGTACACATGTATTATTCAAAGCACAACTTACTCTTCAGGTGGAACAATAGATTTAACAATACACGAAATTGCTCCTTCAAATCGTGTAAAACAAGTTGTTGTTTCAAGTGGAAATATTTTTGGTGGAAATGAAGTGAACAATGAGTTCGAAAAGTTCTTAAAAACTGCTCTTTCTGATGAAAAGTATGAACAATTTAAAAAATTTGAAACTGAAGATTGGTTGTTTTTAATGGGCGAATTTGAAGTGAAAAAGAAATCTTTTAATCCAGAAAATACCGATTGTGTGAATATGAGATTTCCGCAAAGTTTGAAAGATATATATGAAGCAGACAACCGAAAAACAATTCTACGAAAAGTCAAAAAGACAAAAAAAATTGAAAAGGCCTTGAACCGGACGGGCTTTGGCAAAGACATTATAATCAAACGAGACAAAATGTCCTTCCCATCAGATGTTTTCGTCAAGTTCTTCGGACCTGCTGTAGAAATGACAATACAACAAATGAAAAAGGTATTAGGAAACATGCTTGTAGGATCAATATCCTGCATCTTAATGGTAGGTGGCTTCTCTGAATGTATCCTTTTGCAGCAAGTTGTAAAGTCTGAATTTGCTAACATTCCTGTTATTGTACCAGTAGAGGCGTCAACTGCAGTGCTTCAAGGGGCGGTTTTATATGGATATAATCCACCTGTTATTCTAGAGAGGGTGGTGAAATATACATACGGTGTTGCAGGTAGTTCAGATTTCAAACCGGATAAACACCCTATAGAGAAGCGTTTCGTCACTGATTTTGGAGTTCAGTGTAACGATATATTCTCAAAGCATGTTACTCGAGGAGATTTAGTAAAATTTGACACGCAGCACAAGAAACGGTATTTCATACAGAATCGAAATCAGAACAAGGTACAAATTGATATATATGCATCAGAACTTTCAAACCCGAGATTTACTACAGACAAAGACTGTCATGTTGTTGGTAAGATCATCCTAGACTTATCTTGCACAGATGATATACGTAATAACCCAATAGAAGTTACATTTGCGTTTGGAGGCACAGAAATTACTGTAACTGCCGAAGAAGCAAAATCAGGGAGAAAAGTTAGTACAGTTGTCAGTTTTCTTGAATAAGATTGACACGATTGACGTGAAGAGACAGAATAATATTTTGTCATCAACACTTCCGTGGATTAAGGTTAAGACTTAATAAGCAGAAAACTAACTATATATTTCACATTCCATTTAATGTATTCGAAAGTAATTTGGAAGTCTCTGTTCAGTTGTGTTTGTGCATAAACGTAGATAATAAATGATAACTATTACGAACTTAGAAAAATCCACGTATTCAAATATATTCAAATACTGTTGACAGAATTGCTATGATAAAGATATTTCACCTAGTCATCTTGAGTCAGGTGTCAAACATCTGAGAAACATTGGTATCAGCTTAGCCTTTTTTATTTCACAATTTAAATACGATTTGTTATTATTCCAAATTCATGATTATTTGTGACGGATAGTAGTACAATTTGAAAGTAGGTTACCTCATTCTTGGCACCGAACTTGAAGTTAAAAAAAAAAACAGAACTTCAACAGGAAGCTAAAAATATAATACGGAAAACCCAAACATTTAGATTTGTATAACATTATTTCTGGGCGCATACTATGATAGAATATTGAAAATTGAGACAATCATCATTAATCGTAGGTTTACTAGTACCTTAATTCGTAAGCATGTTTATCGGAAGTTAGGGTCTAAATCATATAGTTCTGTTATTGAGTGTGAAGGCGTAGTCTTTGACTTATTGCAGCAATTATTTGTTAATATTCAGTGGTATGGATAAATTTCAAACAAACCTATGTTTTCCTAAGGTAAGGATATTTGAAAATGTCTAGCCACATATGTTTGCTTATTGTAGCTACTACATGAAAGACGAAATATTGTGTAACACATATATGGTATTCATTTTTATATGAATTTGCAATACATTTGCATCGGATTTTAGGCACGACAAACCATTGTATGCCATTAAAATGATATTTTTAGTAAATCGACACATAATATAACATTTACAACAAATAAACCACCTACATATTGCATTTAATTTCGTTTTTAAAGACCAACATCGTGTAGTTTGTGTCATTTGTCACTTGAAAACCATTTTGTGTAAACTCGTTTTTTTTCATTAAAGGATGTTTTTTGTTTTGTTTGTTGTTTGTTTGTTTGTTTTTTTTTTTGTTACTGTCACTTGAAATGTAAAACTATGTAAATGTAATAGTGTATATTGGTGCTACAGATGCAATGCAGTAAAATAGTAAAGAAATGTACGCAAAATTAAAATTTTTCAATTCAGAATTTGTATTTAACACAACTGCCTTTTTTGAAAGTAAATGCATATCAACAGAGTAAGTGGGACATTGCAAAAGCACATGTATTTTATTTTTAACAGAGTCTTTACAAAACAGACATACTCCTTTAGATTCAGGTAATATTTTCATTACGCCGTCCAGTTTGTAGTCGAAGTGGTGCTACCACATCTAGACTTTGCTAATGCAGATCTATGTGCATATGGTAATTGTAATTTACAATATGTTTTATCCTCATACGTATTTTATTTTTGATAGAACACCATTTACCGTTTGTATTTCTTATCGAAAAAATGGAAAGGCTATTTGAGAAAATTATGAAAAAAAACATGTGTTGTTTAATAATATAGATAAAAACACATCTTCAGGGGATATATATTGGTTACATCTCGAAATGGATGGATCTTCTTCCTTTCGATGAGAAATCTTTGAAATATAGTCATGAATAATTTCGATCTAGAACTTGTATTGACTCCAGTGGATTTTGCAAGACAACGATCCGACAAGACGCGAAACCGTTTTCACACCCGGCTGCCGGCATAGAATTCCTAGCTCACGGTAGCTTCATTCCAATGTTTTTTACAAATATAGCTCTCAAAGAACTAAATTTGTTAATAAAGAAAGGACCGTATAATAATAATTATAATAATAATAATAACTCATTTGAACAACATATCAATTTTGCAAGAGGCCCTTAACAAAGAACAATATAAATTTAACATATTCAAACTATTTAAATACATACATGTAAAAGTATACATGTGATAAACAACTTGTATACATTGATGTGTGATAATATCAGAGATGTAGCAGACTTGATATAATCAGGAAGTCCGTTCCAAATACAAGTTCCAGAATAAATAAAAGACTTACGAAATTGTTCAGTATTTGGTCTAGGGGTGTAAAGTTAAAAATCAGATGATGAGTATGAACATCTGATGATGAAACGAATTTTATTTAATAAATAAGAAGGCGCCTGATAATTCATTATTTTAAACATCGTAAAAGCTTTTTGAAAAACAACCCTCTGTGAAAAGGTAATCCAGCGTAGTTCAGAAAATAGTTCAGCAGATGGAGTATCATAATATTTGTCTAGAATTAGTCTTGCAGCTCTCTTTTGGAACTTAATGAGTTTATCTTCAAGAACAGACGTGCAGTGACCGTATACCGTTTTTATGAATAAATCTTACGGTAAGCTGTAATCACGCTTTTTGATTGACAGAGTATCATTACGCGATATGGAAACCTACTATAGCCAGACGCAGAACAGGAACCGGAAGAAGGGACTCGGTGAGGCTGGACTGTCTTTACTATCATTGAATGTAAATGGACTAAGTAGATCGAAATTGGAGGACAATGACTTTATGAAGAAACTGTGTAATAATGATACTATGTTTTTGTTTAATAAAATATCTAATTTTGATATAGATGGGTATACAACTTTTAATTTCTATCGTAAATTTCAGAACCGGCGAGCGAAGCGATCTAGTGGTGGGGTATTAGTATACATTAAAAATGAAATAAGTAAAATGGTTACCGTTGTACAGAATCATTTTGACACTTTCCTTGGTTGAAACTTGAAAACATGTTTTTTTTTTTCATTTTACCGATGACATTTATTTAGCTGATGTATATATTTGGGTGGAAGATTCCCCTGCTTTAAACTTTATCAGTGGTGATTTATTTGAATTATGCAAAACAATATTTCTGTTTATGAATCACATGGCATTACATTTTTAACTGGTGAATGGAATGCACGTACATGTTATGGAGACCGCAAGGATGATATTGTTTGTGATCGTACCGGTAGTTTTATAGATTATGATGATTATTCTCCGGACATGCCTTTCGAACATGTGTCCAAGGACCATCTATATAATAATTCGGATATCAAATTATTAGATGTGAGTACGAATTCCAAGTGATTGGCTTGGTCGTGATATTGGAAACAATACTTATAAATGTTCATCGGGATCTAGTGTCAGTGACTATCTAAAATTTTGGTGCAGTAAATTATTTTCTACTTTAACTTTTCCATTTCGTAAGGTATCAACTTCAAACTTCAAATATGTTATTTATCATCAACCACATCTTATGCGACAAGATAAATAACTCTCGCACCAATATTTGCAGATTTATCTCCCCTTGACGTATAATTGTTCTTTAAAATATTATGTTTTACTGTAACTTCTTTATTTCCTTAACGATCAACTTCATACTTCAAGTATATGTTCCTTATATCTGACAAGGGTCATAATTCTAGCACTAATATTGCAAAAAATTATCTCCTCATTAACTTGGATTTTTTACTTGAAAAATGTTATTTCTTCATTACAACTTCTTAAGTTTTAAAGGTATCTTACTCAAACTTCAAATATATACTCCTTATCATCAACCAGATCTTATTTGACAAGGTTCATAACTCTTGAAGCAATATTTCCAGATTTTTTTCTCCCTTTGAACGTTTTGAAGAAATATGATAACTTCTTATTAATAGGTTTCTTCTTTAAACATCAAATAAATATTTCTTATCATTACACACATGTTGTGTTACAATGTCCATAACTCTAATGTGATTATTTCCAGAATTATTCCCCCTTGAACTTGGAATTCATGTTAACAAATTTAACTTCGTGTCATAAGAAGAATTATATTTATATCATAATTGATTTTCTTTTATAATTTCGTCTTCTTTACTGCGTCCAATATTTAATTATTCGAGCTTTGCTGTCTCCTGTGACAGCTCTTGTTCTATTAAATGTCACGTATTTGCACGAGGATAATGATATTTATTATGAAAGCACTACTTGACGATGGAATAGTGAGTTACAGAACGAATTCCGTAAAGGTCTTATAATGTTAAAATACTATTACCGAAAATGTTAATTTTAACGTAAGATTACATTTTAATTCATGTATCGCATTCTTTGTAAATGTGAGAAGTGTGGCAGATCCATTATTTAGTAAACGTAGAAGAATATATAATACGCCATGTGCCGATGGTAAACTATGTAAAAAGTCTGAGAAGTTTGATGAAGATTGAAACGTTCAAAAGAGGTATATTTAGGTTCTGTATCTAAATATAAGATGAATAAAAAATAATGAAAATATAATAGTATAAAAAGAATGTGTACTAAAAACTGATTGCTAAAAATGATCAAAAAGAAATGTAGTTATGAGATAAATATGTCAAGAACTATTGAACCCCTGCGTCACTGTTAACCTAAAAAGACGATACATAAGAATAATATTCCGATAGAAGATTTTTTGAGCTCTTTTTTTACCCTTAGTAATGATCTGCCAAATGCCTTGCATACCAAACGTAATTTTGCATGTTACAAAAATTAACTTGTATCTTATAGTATTGATGTACTGTACGAGGAACTAGATGAACCTTTAGCAGTTGGTGAAACATATTGTGTTATTCGTTATTTAAAGAAAAATAAGGCTTTGAAGTTATTAGTCCTCTACCGGTTTAATCGGAGGGGACTTGAGATTTACCTTCGGTCCGTCTGTCCGTCCGTCCGTCTATCCGTCTGTCTGTCAGTCCGTCCGTCTGCATTGGATCCTGCAATAATGCAAAAAGTACTGAAATTATTTTTATGAAACTTTATATATGAGTAGATACATAGTCTGGAGATTATGCACGTCTTTTATTTTTCTTATGTTGAAAACTTTGGTTGCTATGGCAACAAATTGACTGACAATATGGCTAATTTAACACATAAACTGGATCCAGCGAACACCCAAAAAGTAGTGAAAACATTTTTATGAAACCTGATATATTATAGGAGTGGATGGCAGTCTGGAGAATATGCACGTCTTCGTCGTTTCTTCCTATGTTGAAATTCTTGGTTGCTATGTCAACAAATATGCTTAAATTATTGCAAATATAACATTTTTTGTCATTACTCAAAAATTAGGGAAAACAAATTATGAAACTAAAAATATATGTTACTGATCATCAACCTTATCATATGTGACAAAGTTTACAAATCTAGCACAAAAGGAATCAGAACTACCCACCTTGAACTTAGAATGTTCATGAAAAATGATGATTTTTTAATAACTACTTTATTTCATAATGTATCTATATATATGTGTGTGTGCGTGCGTGCGTGCGCGCGCGTGCTTGTGTGCGTGCGTATGTGTGTGTCTTATTTTTACTCAAGTAATTTGGTAGAAGGTTCAATACTCCAGCTTGACTTTTTCCAGAATTATGTCCTCCTTGAACTTAGATTTTTTTTTCTAGAAATTATTATATTTTACTCAAACTTCTTCATTTTCTATCATAATAATATGACAAGGGTTTTAAATCTAGCGTCCATATTTCCAAAATTATCTCCTCCTTTAACTTTGAATTTATCTTTGTCATTCTTTTACTCTTTTACTTTCTTATTTCTCCATGGATTTACTTCAAATAAAAAAAAAACATTTATTATCAAGACCTACTTCATATGTGATTAGATTTATAAGACATGCATTTCCATGATTATTTTCATTTCAACTTGAAATTTACTTGATTTTTTCTTTTTATAATTTTATTCTTTGTTATTATATATGGTAATTCTTTTTAATTTTTTGTTTTCACTTATCTTCTTTATGTATTGTCCAGGTCAAGCAAATATAACTGACAAGACGAACTTGTTTGGTATGAGATAAAACACAACACTTAGGTTGAATGAAATAGGGCATTTATTAAATGCCATAAATGACAAATGTTACATAATAACAATTTAAACATGGCATGAACATATTTGTACCAAAATAACCAAACTGGGAGATTGAGCATAAAATCTTATTTGTGACTTTAAATGGTATTTTCTTTAAACGTAAGATAATTGTTCTTTGTTACACTCACATCATGTATGAAAACGTTTATAAGTCTAGCATCTTTATTTCAAGTTTAAGAATTTTGCTATTAAAATGTTATATTCTGGTAACAATTATGGATGTTTAAAGAATTATCCTCAGAGTATCTGTCGGTTGGTCTGTCTGTCCGTTTCTAAAAACTATTTTCTGAAACATTTCAACGGAAATTTTCCAACAAATTTGCTTAAAAAAGAGAAAAGTTGAAACATCAGCTATACATATTAATCCTGAGACAATTGGATCTTTTGATTATCTGGTCTATAAACATAATTAGGGAAACTTAACATATTACTTAGATACAGACAAACTAAGAACTCAACATATTTCAGTTTATTCATATCATTCATTCATCCATTCATTTATTCATTCAATGACATAATTCAATGACCAATGGCCCTTCATAATGTTGCTGGGGTTCTTACCGGTAGGGGACTAATGGATTGCTTGCAAAAGTGTGATGAGTGCTTGTTCAATGAGTATTTTATAAATTCGTTCGATATTTTGTAATCACATTTAGTTGATAATTTTATTGGAATTCTGAACTCTGGCTTTTTTAAGAAAAAAATCTCTGTAGAAGAAGAAAATCCAAACCTAGTAATTATAGAGGAATCAGTCTCGTCGAAGATATTTACAGGTGTTTTAGATAGGTGATTGGAAACTGTTTTTACCTACAAGGTCAATGTGACCTTTATCTTTGACAACCTGACCTCAAAATCAAAAGGGATTATCTTATGGTCAGGTCCCATAAATAACGGCGTATTCCTTCTTAAGTTATTAATCGAACAATGAAATGTTTAGGTAAGAAATTTCTTACATACGAGCATACATACGTATACGGATCTATCCTTTCAAAGTATGCTTCAACTTTGGAAGTGGACCATAAAACAACTTGATTCGAATTAAAAAGAAAACAGATAAAATATATGCCAAAACTAATTCAATAAAGGTCTAAACTATGTAATTTTCATTATGGTTTCTCTATTACAAAAAGGCTGCGTCAGTGTATTGTCGGCAACTTGATGTGTGTGTTGTTGATAGAGATTCGGCTGTTACGTTATCTTCCCTTGAGGTTGGAAGCAAATACCTCGTGCTAGATGCTGGTGGTAGGTTGTCGGTTATTTTGAGCTTTTAAAAAAATAAGGTACATTACCTGTCGATTACATGACCATAATTATAATAATATTTATCGTAAAAAGATTTTCATTTCAAATTTGAAATGTATTTTGTTGTTCTTGTATCGATTTAAACTATTTATTTGTTTATCATTAATACATCATAGTTCAAACACTGCAAATCCTCACTAGTGTTTTCATGTAAGAGTTTTCTTAATATCACATATTTTTTCAAAACAAGTAACAAGATTTGTACACATGTATTATTCAAGCATATCTTATTTTTTAGGTAAAACAATAGATTTAACAGTACACTAAATTGCTCCATCAAAATGTGTTAAACAAGTTGTTGCTTCAAGTTGAAATATTTTGGCGGAAATGCAGTGAACAAGGAGTTCGAAATGTTCTTGAAAACTACTCTTCCTGATGAAAATTATGAACAATTTAAACAATTTTAAACTGAAGATTGGTTGTTTCTAATGGGATAATTTGAAGTGGAACAGAAATCTTTTCAGTCAGAGAAAACCAAATGTGTGTATGTAAGATTTCTGCTAAGTTTTAAAGATATATATGAATTATACAAACGAAATTCATTTCTACGAATAATGAAGAAGACAAAGAGTATTGAAAAGGCCTTGAATCGGACGGACTTTGGCAAAGACATAAGTATCAAACGAGACAAAATTTCCTTCCAATCAGATGTTTTCGTCATGTTTTTCGGACCTGCGACAGACATGACAACACAGCAAATAAAAAAGGTGATAGGGAAAATGCAAGGAGGAACAATTTCCTGCATTTAATTGTAGGTGGCTTCTCTGAATGTATCCTTTTGCAGCAACTTGTAAGGTCTGAATTTTTTTCACATTCCTGTTATTGTACCAGTAGAGGCGTCAACTGCAGTGCTTCAAGGGTCAGATTTGTACGGATGTTGTTCGCCTGTTGTTTCAGAGAGGGTTGTGAAATATGGTGTTTTAGGTAGTACAAAATTCATTCCAGATAAACACCACATAATGAAACGTTTGGTCACTGATAGTGGAGTTCAGTGTAAAGATATATTCCACGAGCACGTTACTCGAGGAGATTTAATAAAATTTGACACGCAGCCAAGGAATGGTATTTTCCACAAATTCGAAATCAAAAGAAGGTAAACTTCACAACAGCAGGTGTCAAGTGCTTTGTGGCAGCTGTAGCCTTTGCTAGGGGGCGTGAGGGATGTTGCACGTATTCATTATCCCTCATGTACAGACTCAATCAAACCGAGTCTGCAATTTTCAAGATCATCCTATATTTATCTGGCTCAAATGACATGTGTAATCACCCACTGAAAGTGACATTGCCTTTAGAGGCACAAAAATTACTGTTACTGCAGAAGACCCAATAACTTAAGATTCCTTTGACTCACAGTCTTCATATTTGGCATAAAGGTTAGTCATGATTAGTAGGTGACCGCTATTGATTTTAACGTCACGGGGTAAAAGGTCAAGGTCACATGGACTTGGACTTCAAAAAGATTGTTCGCCAATTAACTTAAGATTTCTTTGACTCACAGTCTTCATATTTAGCATTGATGTTGATCATGACCATAAAGTGACCCCTATTGATTTTGCGATCACTGGGTCAAAGGTCAAGGTCACAGCGACCTTGGCTAAACAAATCTTTTCCCCTTAATTGCTTAAGAATGCCTGTCCGCAGTGTATTGATTTTGACATTTTCACAATTGCAGCATGTAGAATACATAACTTAGCAATGCACTGGCTTAGTAACCTCAGATTTGGCAGGGAGGTTGTCCTTGAGCTCCAAATGGCCACTGTTGATACTGACAAAGTGGTATGCGGAGGTATTCACGGCATGACAGTGGCAGCTCTAGTTACAATAGTGTTTTACGTGAAATCTTAATGGAATAAGAATGTCTGTTATAGCAATTTTTAATATGTTTCTCTCGCGAGAAGGACGGAACCGAGATAATGACGTATTATACCAATTTATAGTATAGTTATGTACGCTACATATATATTGATATATAACTTCTAATTCTTATTACATATATTACATGTATTAAAATGATTTTATTAATCTAACCACATATTTTAATTCATTTAACCTCAACTTTATTCAACATCGACGATCAAGCTTGACGATGATCTCTGGCTACATGATTTACGCAATGTCTGCTTTATTTTCAAGGTAAAACATTTTCATTTGCGAGCGTACATGTCACAATTCAGAACTGTTCACTTTTTTGAGGAGAAGATGTGTAAGCGGTCGAATAACTGCTCTGCCGGTAGAGCCGCGGTACGTTGTTTCGAGGGTGCGTTAACATTTGTTTTTATACATGTACATAATTTGCAAAAAAGTAAAACAAACCCATTACGAGTATACATGTTTGCAAATAAATAAAAGTCCTTTTTGTCATGTTGCAACATTGCATTTGTTATATTTGGTAGGAATTGACCCCCTTGTAATTACAAAGTTATAATGAATAAAGTTTTGGAATATCCAGAAAATCCATTTTAGAATTAAAGGTAAACATCATAGATAAAAAACTCTTATTTTTACAAACAGTTACGATTCAGCCTATCTGCATACAGTTCCTAGAAATTTATGTCAAAGCTTTTTAAAAATGTTCTATTAATTGATGATAATATATCTTGATTCTAATGTGAACTGGTGATTAACGAATTTGTAATTTGGCAATTGAGGTGCCTTTTGGAAGAGGAAAACAGTATTTATGAACAAAACACATATGAATATGATTTTACTTTGCTGTAACATTTGAGAAAGTATTTCGTAAACACAATATGGTGTGCTTTCCAAATCTATATGTAGTAAAAGGAAAATTTGTATTATCCAATTGAGTCAAATATGTACGTACAGACAGAAAGATAATGAAAATTGCGAGTGATAATTTAAAGTTTTTCCCATAACAATGTCACGTTTATGCTGTTTATATAACATGGATTACTATACTAATATTTACGGAACTATATGAAGAATTATAGATTTATAAATGCGTGTTGTAAAAAATGTTTTGTGTCTTTTTGTAATTGGCGAAATGCACGACATAAATGTCTATACCAAGGCAGATAAATTAATGAATGGGTGATTAATTATATATGCATGAGTCAGATAGTTCCGTGATAACGTTTTTTTTTAATGAAGCTCAATATGTTTAGAAGTAGGCTTTGTGGTTGCAATTTGCTCTCCGTGTGCCGTCTTTAGTTCGCCATTATCCTTAATACCATTTGCGTAATTTCGACAGAAGTTCAAATGGGGTACAAAAATAATCTAAGGTCTAGCTCTATAAAGGTTATATAAATAGTGTCTCAATTTGTTAAGTATGTACGTCACAATACCTAAAAGTAGAAATATACAAACAAAGAGATCCTTCGGAAGCATAAATCACAACAAAATTGCAATAAATTAAAAGTCCAATTTTAAACAACGTCTTGCCCAGAGCATTGCATGTAACATCACCACGTGGTCCAGGTGGTCCGCTTAAAAGTAAATATAAATCATAACCCTGGGCAGTCACTTTGTGTATATATATCTATATAATTATATATGGGGACATTTAAGTCACCTTGTGTGCAACTATAATTCAGATAGCTTGCATAATAGCATAGCCTTGAAGACCTTTTGAACAATTTTGTTCGAAGTTTACTCCACGGGTCAAGAATGGCGTGTGTTTTGGTCATACTTCATACATAGGAAACTATTATAACATATTAATCGAGATATAACAATGTATTTTCGGATGGACTTCTTAAGTTTTTAAAAGGCATTCTGGTTGGTCTAAAATGACATTGGCCAGTGTGACCCAATTGCCTTTTACATTTAAGAATTATGGCCTCAACTCATGCATATTCCTCAAGCTCTATTATCATTATTATATATATATTCTCACTCACCATTATTTACCTTTACTTTAAATTGGCTTTATTTGTGATTTACGATTTATTTTGTAACCCTTAATTATTTAAAGCAACTTTGATTGTACTTACATAAGCATTGTGAATTTTATTAAACATACTTAATTTTCTTTCTTACTACAATTTGATCCCCAACTTATGTATATGTATATACTCTGGAAAATCTAAAAATTATCAAGTTTTTGTTGCTGTTGTTTTTTTTGTACAATATTGATTTTTAAAAATTATTTTCAACTCTTTCGTTGTTAAAATCAAAGTATTTTTTAGAACATAAGATTTTTATATCTTACATCTTACACTCATTTAAATGATTTAATGATACACAGAGCTTACATGTTTTTTATTATTTTTTTTACATTTTATCAAATTTATAAATTGCATAAACGAAATAATTGACCTTATGTTTAAATGCAATATATATTGTTTAGTAAACCTTTACCGTAATATTTGAATAGCAAAACGTTTTGAATTGATTTAAAAAGTATGTGTTTATGAAATACCAGAAAATTGTTAAGTGCATAAATATATATGAACGTTTATATATACGTTTTTTGTTGTTGTTTTTTTGTTGGTTTTTTTTTTTTTTTTTTTTGGGGGGGGGGGGGGGGCTTAGTTAATTTACGTGCGTTTAATAATTGTTAGATTTTAAAATCATTATTTTACTGATATGATTATTAGTCCAATACCGGTTTAACCGGCGGGGTTTTAGGTTTTACCCTCTGTCCGTCAACAAAAACCGGATCTCGTGATAACACAAAAAATATTGAAAATAGTTTTATTGAACTCAAAATATACTAGGTAGAACACAGTCTGGATGTTATTCACGTCTTCGTATGTTCCTTATTGACAAAAGGTGGTTACATGGCCACAAATAACCTAAACATATGGCAAAATAACAATATTTACGATAACTCAAAAATACTAAAAATATTTTTATGAAAAAAATATGGATAGGTGCCAGTATTGAGATTGTGCACATCATTTAAAGATTGACTATAAGGAGAATATTGATAGCTATTCTACTTACCCAGGGTTACCGAACGCGTTTTACGCAATACATTTTTTTTACGATAACCTCTTTATTTCTAATGTAATTTTACTCCAAACTACAAATATATATTTCGGATCATCAACCACATCAAATGTGGCAAAGTTCACAACTCTAGCACCAGACTTGTCATAATTATCTCCCTTGAACTTCTTCTACACAATAATTCTTTTTTATTTCCGCATCGTAGTTATATGTCAAGGTTTATAAATAAAGCGTCTATATTTCCAGAATTATCTCCCCTTTAAACTTTATTCTATAACTTTTTATTTCTCTGAGTTGAGTTTTATCTAATATTTTAAAATATATGTTCATTTTCAACACTTTCATCATGTGTTATTTGATTTATAAGTCTAGCGCCTACGTTTCCATGTAGTTGGTTTTTATTTTGAACTTCGAAGTTATATGATAATTGTTATATAATTTTCTAAATTTTCTTCTTTGTTACTAAAAATGGTCAGTCTGTCTGTTCCAAAATCTCTTCCCTGAGATCCTTTTTAAAATGACTTGAAACTTTTCCAGCAAATTTACCTCAAATAGAGTAAAGTTAAAACAAGCTACGCATATTCTTTCTGAGATAAATGGAACTTGAAACATAATTTCCGTATTAGGCAGGGAAAGTCAATACGTTTCTGGGATACAGACAAACTAAGAACTAGAAATATTTAGAAATGGCTTTGCCCGTTCAGAATGTTGCTGACATAATTCTGATGGGGTCTTTGCCGGTAGGGGATTTTTGCATTGCTTGCAATTTGATAATTGCTTGTTCATTTTGCTTAAGATGAATTTAAGATTTACAATTCCTGCTTATAATATATTTTCTTCATTAATTAATAAATTATAGCTATTAACTAGATACAAAACTACTTTGTTTGTCAATTTTTGATTTTTTTTTTAATTCAAGTACATAATTTTGGGTTTATTCAGAGCTTGAATTTTTAAAAACCGCCCAAGGGGCTTCACATGTAAGCCATTTTTGTGACCCTGGGATTGTGTTGAAAAGAATTATCGGGTACAATACGTCCTGTTGCTTCGTGAATTGATACAATTTAATATTAATATCCAAATAATTTAAAGTAAATATTTAGAACGGATACTACACAGGAATAATCCCATATCCGGCTCCCCTATACCAAAATGGATATTAATTGATTGCCTAATCTTGTTTACAAGTAGAAATAAAGAGCGTGCAGTAGTACATTTATAATTTGGATTCTAAATCAATTCAGAATTTAAGTGCCTAAGATCACAACGTTGAGTTTGTAGCTTTAAAACTATTCTTTTTTTTTGGGGGGGGGGGGGGGGATTTTAGATTAAAAAATGTCCCGATTGTTTGGCCTGGTGCAGAAATCACTTTTTAAATTTTACGTCTAAAACCCGACGATAATAGATATTCATTTTGGGCCCTTTTCCCTAATCATAAAAATGTCTTTACGAAGTCAATTGGGATTTTTCATGCCACGGTACCCGCTTGGCTGGTTAATAAGACGTTCAAGGTATTTTAATAATAAATAAGGTTTTAACTACATGTAATATAAAGGGGGTTTTTATCGCTGAGAGCGAATATCTGTCCAACACTTGCATAGTTTGGTAATATTGAATAATTTAATTCTTATGCTGCTGTATAAGTGTGGAAAGAGTGGCGCGTGTTATACCCGTAAGTATGTTCTTGATTGTTTTCTTTCAGTTTATAGAAATTATTTGCTTTTTCGAACAAACATGCCTTTAAATTTAAAAAAAAGAGGGCAGAGGTTTATCAAAAAAAAATTAATTTTAAACTGTTGTGATGATAGAATATAACCCATAAAATCAATGCTAATTTTTTAAGAGATTTTATTTAAATAAAATAAAAAAAAAGCACCGCAGAATCATTCCTTCTCGTTGAAAGTGAGAAAACTAAATATGTAGATTCAGATGGGAAATTGGGAACTCATAATGTTTTTCCGGGGATAATGAAGTTCAATGTAAATTGCAATAAATGTTTTGGCATAAATTCAAACTTTTCAAACAATATGCTCTGCAGTAAAAAGGTTATTAAACTACTTTTCTTTTTAACCACTTGCGGCCTCGGACCCGCACGACTCCCCTCATTTAAAAAAATTGTATGTATATTATAAAAAAGAATCAACAAACTTTTTTTTTGCAAATTTTTGTTTCATCAAAATTGTAGACAAAACGTTCCCGAATTTAACCTTAAAAGGTAAATTCCATGTTTTTTGTTCCCAAAAATTTTAGAAAATTTGAATTTAAAAAACGGTAGTGTTTATTTCCAAAGTTCGAAGAAACTTTTGGGAATGTGCAAAAAATGTTAACCCACTCTTTTGGGTTTAGGTTAAGTCATAAAAATGTCTAAATGGTGTCTTTAATTTAATTTTTTTTAAAACTAAAATTATCAATTTTCCTTAAAAATTTAAAGGGGAAATATATTTAATTTTGGGCAATTTTTGGGGGGAAAAACCATGAAACCCCAAAAAAAAAATTGGGGTTAAAATAAAATTTTAAAGTTAAAAAAAAAGAGGCCAGACCCCAAACCCAAAACTTAAAACCCCAAAAATAAAAAAGAGGAAAAGGGGCCCTTTTGGCCAGGCCTGAAAAAAATTTGGGCAAAAGTCAAAAAAAGTAGCTCCCTTTTAAACTCAAGGGGCAGCCAAAATCTTGGGAAAATTTAAAGAAATTGCAAAAAACTTAATTAAATGGGGAAATATTTTAAAACTGAAACAGAAAGTTGGGTTGTTGGGCCCCTTTCGTTTATTATTTTAACCTTTTCCTGGGGGGGGGGGAAAATTTAAAATAGTTTGTAAAACGAAGGGAGCTAAATAATAATTTTATATTAAAAAAGAGATAAAAAAACATTTGGTCTGGCTGGGGGGTTTGATCCCTTTTGCCCAAGAAGCACCCGAAAGCTAAGGGAAAAGATGGGTTTTAGTCTGGTGCGCGAAGTACGGGAAAAAGTGCCCCGTGTAAAGCCCAAAATTTCCCCCCACTTTATCATCTAACCCAAAAAAAACGTAAAAAAAAAAATTAGAGAAAATAATTTCAAAATTCCCTTAAAAATGGCCAGAAAAAATAATTCCCGTTTTTTCGCCGAAGAAGGGAGCTATTTCTCATATAATTTTAAAAATTTGAAAATGAAAAAATTTTAAAAAACATCTAGACAAATTTTTTGGACTTAACCCCACTTAGAGTCCCCATAACTGTTTGCTTAAAATATAAAAATTTTATATACATTTTTTGAATTTAAAAAAGCAAATTTTTTTTCCTATTTTTTCCTGAAATTTTTTTATGTCTTCTGTAAAAAATGATAAAACAAGAAATTTTAACAAGGAAAAGGGGGCCCTTTAATGAACGCAACCTTTTAAAATTTTTAAACCCACAAAAAAGAACCCGTGGCAAGGGAGCCCACGGACCCCAAAAAAAACAGGACAGGGGGAAAGCAGAGCAAAAATTCAACATTAATTTGGGCACTTTTCATGTTTTTCCGAAATTTTTTTTAGGAAAAAAGTAATAAAGTGAAATTTAATTTTTTTCTTTTAAATTTCCCTCCAGAGTTTTAGACCCCAGTTTTGGGAAGGTGGGGGTCCTGGTTTATGAAGGGCAAAAATTTTTCCTTTCCGTTTTGCAAAAATATATTTGCAAATTTAAAACATGAATAAACAAAATTTTTCCAAAGTCAACTACCTGGGGTTAATTTTTTCGAAAGGGCCCCTTCCCATAAAAAGAACAACAGAAACTTTTTTAAAGAATTTTGAAGAAGGAAATTTTTAAAAGGTTCGCCCAAATTTTTCCCACAAAATTTTTATATTTTTTTTGGAAATCCCGTTTTAGCTAGTTAAGAAAGCTTTGACTTGGGGTTGTCGGCTTTCTTTTTTTTTGGGCCCGACTTTTGAAAAATAGGAGAGTTTTTTTTCAAACTCCAAAACGCCCGTATCACATCACCTTTGTTTGGGCTTGGTTCCCCCCTAAACCAAAGTGAAAAATTAAATTAAAACTTTAAAAAACTTATTGGAGAGATTTTGGGGGTCACATTTAAGGCCCCTAATTTTGTAAGTTTTTTTTGAGAACTAAGTACAACATTTCATCCTTTTTTTTTATTTTAAAGGGGTTAAAAGGCTTTTTAAAATTCCAAATTAAAACGTAATTTTTGTTTTTAAAGCCAGCACATGTTTTCTTATTTTATTTTATTTTTAAAAAAAAATTAAAATAATGTTTGTTCTGAAAAAATCGGTTTTTTATCGCTTTTAATTTTTATAATAAAGCAAAAATTTTTCGTTTGTTTAAAAAAATCTTATCTCAAAACCCCAATTTTATTTTATTCCAATTCTAGAAATTTTTACATAATTTTCCTTTTTTCCATCAAAGCATTTAAAAATATTTTCCCAAAATGAGGTCAGTTTAAACTTAACAAACAATATAAAAAAAGGGAACATGCGAAATAAACTTTAAAATTATCGCTGTTTTACTCCACTTACAAAATCTTTCAAAATATCCGATATTGACTCTCAGCATTGCTGTTATTAAATACGCCGCGCTTTAAATATTATTGAAGCCAGGCTGGTTCTCACCTATGTCGTAAGAATTTGAAAATGGAGAAAACGGCGATAATTTTTAATTTTTTGTTGCCTGTTGGGTTGTTTATATTGTCGTTGAAGTTTTAAAATTTTATCAAAGTTTTTAAAGTTATATGCTCAGTTACAGAAATACGATAAAGCAGGGAAGTTGTTTTGTTTGATGATATCATTTTCAAAAGTATAGCAGTAATTATCAAGCAAGCACTGCTTACATTTTATTTATGTTTTCAAAAACTCTGAAATAACCCATAGAAGTAAAAGCAGGCGAACTTCGGCCGAGTATCTTTCAAAGACACGTTTTGTTTATTTATCTATAAACCATAGCAGGGCTTAGTTTTGTCTCTTTGTTTGCCCCCCCCCCTTCCCCCGAATTTCCTAGAATCTCCCTTCCCCCTGTGCCCTTTTTGTTAAGTGGGCTTTATTAAACCAAATGATTTTTTTTATTTCTTTTTTTTTTTTTTTTTGATTTCCTTGTCGGTTATTAAGAATTTTTTTAATGCAGGGATTATAGGGGATAAGCCGTCCGGCTCTCCCCTTTTGCCCTGTCCCCCTTTTTTTTTTGGGGTTTCCCCTTTGGTCCTTGCCGCTGGGGTTTTTGTTGCCCGGGTGTGTTGGGGGGTTTCCTTTGAACGCCGGCCCCTTTCCCTTTTTGGGCTTGTTTTATCATATTTTAAATTTTAAAACATCAAGGGGATTTGGGAAAGGGGAGAATTTTCTCAGCCCTTTTGGGCCCCGGGGTAAAATCCCCATAACAGAAATTTAATTTTTGGGGCTGTGGAAACAAACCGGGTAAAATTTACAATGTAAAACCCTAAAATGGTTTTTTTTTCCATTTTTTTCTTCCAAAAGTAACGTCAAAAATCTTTCTAGAGGCACCGTTTTTTGTACTTTTAAAATTTAAAGGGATTGCTTTATAAGCATGAACTAACAGTATATCGTTTAACTCCGCATATTCTTTTTAATCCCTGAGTAGAAGTCAACATTCAATTCCATGAGAACCCTCCTATAGCTTTCCTATAAAGTTTCAATTTCGCTGTAAAATATTTTCTTAGGGGATTGGTTTTCTTTCTATTTTAAGTAGCTGCTTGTATTTTCTGAACTAAAATATTCTTCTTTTGACTGTAATTAAATAAAGATATAAATGGGTTGCAAAAAGAAACAACAACAACAAAAAAACAGTATGTAACATAAATACATGTTTATATAAAACCACACTTCAGCAAACATGTATAGTTTAAGCCAAAAGTTTCTCTTTGAAACAATAAATAGTAAATACAATCCACCATAACATGTATTATTGGAAAGCAAAAAAAAAACTTATTGAAACTCATTTGCAAGAAAATATCCCTGCAGTATTAAATAGTACTAGTGTCTCAGTTTTCAGTAACTATTTTGTGTCTGGAATCAACTTCTCAGTGATTATTGTTCCCCGCCTTTTCGACAAATAAGAGTGATTTAGAAATGAGTTCCGTCTGTCTATATGACTTTGTGTGTCTGTCTTTTTGTTTGTCTGTCCGTCTGTGTCAACATCTTGACACCTACCTCAAAGGTCAAGGTCAGACTTATAAATCTGAGATCAATATCTGATATTTCGTGTTTGGTCCATACAATTTTCATCCATGAAGAAATGTTAAAAGATCTTGTCAAAAATGCTTACAGTATGAATGCAATATACATAGCAACACATTGATCCCTACCACCAAGGTCAAGGATTAACTTAGTGGTCCAATGTTAACGTGGGTTTGTATTTTCCTTTTCCATATAATAACTCTAAAAGTACTGAGAGATAAACTTATAATATGCATAGGGGAAGGGGAGTGAACTACAAAAATAACACAACTCAACTTTAAATTATTCTCTAATTATCTCTCTTTATACACATATTATTCAGAGATTAGAACTGCTGGAATGTATTTCTATTGACACATTCAATCAATTTTAGCATGTGATCACCTGTCAGTTCTTGCATAGTTTTTCATATGGCAAATTTCCAGCTTTACTGATTGAGAAAAACCTCAGGTAATCTTCCGTACATTGTTCCAGGCAAAAACGGGCATCTGAGTAGTAGAATCACGGTCAGTATAACTGACATATTTTGTTCTTCGACTAACATGTTATGTTTATTAAAGTACATGCATGTGCATTGATTAAGCTACTTAGTTAAGTCACACAACAAATCAGTAGCACAAACCAAAAGGTATAAAAGCTTAACTTATATATATATAGTATATATATATATATATATATATATATATATATATATATATATATATATATTTAATGTTATTTAGACAAGTTGAGAGGGCAAAGCAAAACTTATATGAAACCATATATATATATATATAATATTATATATATATTATATAATATATATATATATATATATATATATATATATATTTATATATATATATATATATATATATTTTAATGTTATTTAGACAAGTTGAGAGGGCAAAGCAAACTGGAATGAACTTTACATAAGGGTAGATTCAATATTCAGCATCTGCAGCATCTGACTTTCCTCTAATATTTGTGTGTACTAAAGAGCCATAGGTGGGGGCAAGAAAAGTCATTGACAGGAGATATATATCCTCCTTATTCGTTTCGATAGTTACACAATTTAGCATCGGATTCGTTGGATATATTTGTTCTGGTACATCCAAAATATGCCATGCGTATGCAGCAATAAAACGATTTAAAATGTAAATTATTAACGTAATCTGACTGCAGGAGAATGCTTAACATTCAAGCAAATCGTTTTAAAACAAACCTGTCTACGCATTGTGTCGGGGGCTTTATTCTGTGAACATTGCCTTGCCTTGTTGATCTTTATTCTCATTTTTATAAACGCCTGTAAATGCATTAACAATTGCCGTAATTTACAAAAAGCGTTATAATATGAATTAAATAGTCATAATCAAAAGCGTGAATGCGCGATTAAATGCGTCAACACTTGTTAACAAAATGCGTTATACTTTATGCAAAATAATGTTAAATTATATATATTTCTTTCAAAACATGTAAGACACACAAATACGCAGAATTTACAAAAATAATGAATACAACAGGGCTTACACAGAATAAAAGGAAAATATTTTGAATATATAACATTAGGTCGGTCACTAATCACAAAACAATATCTTATTGAATTCTAAGAGTACAATATATTTTTTGTATCATAGTAAAAAGACCTTTCAGGTGCAAAAGTGTCGGAGTTAAATCATATACATCACATATATAAGTATTTCTAATAAAATTCGTTTATTATCCCTGTACCTTTTGCATAATTATTCTTCGCAGTTTCAACAAATCAGAAAATGTTATATTTTTGCTTGTTTAGATATATATACATATCTGGACTTCTAGGAAAGATATTGAAAACATCGAATTTGTAGAAAACTGTTGAATTATGTGATATCTAGACCAAATTACCGTTTTTAAATCGGCTAGTTCGTGTTTTAGATTTAACAAAACAGTATAATAATGAATAACCTAAATAGCAGTAAGATTCAAATCCAAATGTCCTATGACTTTTCTGTTTAATTGTAATTTGTAGAGAAAAAAGACCTTTTAATATGCCTTTCACGCCTTCTTTGTGTCCTTCAAAATTTGTAAACAATGATCAAAAAAGACGGTTGGCATTAAATGAAGGCATCTCCCAACAAAACCAACCGACACAGGACCACTCGCAAGAATCCGAGCAGGACACCTATGACTTAGCACAATCATGTCATTGAAATAGTTCATTGAACGCCGCCTTTCCTTGTTGATCTTGTTTTTCATAAATGATATTCATTGAAAGAAAAGGAATTACTACAAATGTAGTAGTTCTTTGAAATTCAAAAATTAATTAGTCATTTTTTAATTCAAATGCCGTCAGCGAGTTCTTATAGACTAACATTGACAACTTTTTTTTTTATTTAACTTGCCATAAGATTTAGTTTTTAATGGATTTATATAATAATCCGATAAAAGAAGCGTATGCTTTCAACAGAAATTCTTTATGTTTCATGCGAAAGCAATGAATATTGTTATGTTTATCATAAAAAGTCAAAAAAAAAAATATATGCAGAAAACTTTTACATCGACATTTAATTTGAAACTTAATTGAAATTTTGGTTGTGTTCATTACTGTACACCATACGAAAATTATTTGTCTACACGCGGGTTTTAGTGACGTAACACAACAAGTAACATGGCGACCTTTCGTTTAAAATCCTTAAGAATTTTGTGTTTTACATGGATGGGATCTATTTTGACGGTATTTATGTTGTTTTGTCATTTATTTTAACAACTTTTATAGTTTGAAGTATAAATATTAACGTAACTAATTAATTTAGACTTTATATTCATCTGTTACGCGGAATCAAATCAAGCATATAAAGGAAATGCATTCAGTCAAAAGCATCTCACATGCAAAGTAAATCGGCATCTTAGATAAAATATAATACTTATAGTACTTATAAAGAATAATGGTGTGTAGATACGTTATTTATATCGTAAAATATTCGTAATATAGGTATGTTCAATTTTTTTTTCAACGGAAACGCAAATAGGTCATAAATCAGCTCGTGCAATATCTACAAAAATGTAAAATATTGACTTTATCAAATGTTTATTAAATGTTTTGTTTATTTCAGGAAGAAAATTTGCATTGTATGTAAATATATACTAAAATGATCAAAGTCAAGTACTTTAGTTATTTTCAAGTAACTTGTTCCATGAAAATTTTCTTCATATTAGCAAGTCGTTTTTTTATGAAACACCTTAATAGCAATTTTATTTCACAAGTCAAGTTTTCAACTTCAGTGTTTAATTTGATGATGTTAGTTTAGTTACCAGTTAAAGGGATACATAGGCAAAATAATGACAAAAATATCAAAATTATCTTATGTACTCAAAATCAAGTTAAAATGGCATTTGTGAAAGTCCCAGCATGCATTTTAGTATAAATTCTATATATTTTGGGTTTGAAGCGTAAATAAATCTATATATATTGAACAAAATTTAGACACCGACAAATTACCGAGTATGTTTAAAACTAGTCATTTGACTTGAACAAACCTTGGAAGTTACATTAACACATATTGTGGATATTGTATGATTGAAACAAACCTAAATCATTCATTTAATATATTCTTTAACGTTTCCATAGTTTACGGTGACACATATGGTGAAATTTTAATGCTCTAACCTGACCCGCGTGGGTCAAGTTAGGAATCTGCCATTTTATTCTTTATAAGGAGAAAAGTTTTGTTCCGGTGACTGCCTATTGTATTTATTTTATGGACATTTACAGAAAAATAAATAGAAAGTTTGAAACGAAGAAAAGCAAATTTTGCCTGTGTCTCCCTTTAATATAAAGTTCTCATCTGAAAAGAATCTGATTACAGAAGCGCATTATTTCAGTCTTGCTATTATTTCAATCAATTTTTGAATAAACATAGGATAAAATAATTCTGAAAAGGAATAATTTTATTTAATTGTTTTATATTAAAGGTGATAATTTGCATCTGGTGTGTGCATACAGATTGAAATAGAAAAATTAGAGATGTCTTCCAAGTGAATGAAGGTATGTTTAATATTGCTTTACTTTTGTCTTGCGTTCATTGAACGCCGCCTTTCCTTGTTGATCTTGTTTATCATATTTTTTGCATCATAACATCTGCTTTTATTTCCTGAAATGAATATAATTACGAGGTCTGATGTGATGTGAGATTTTTATTAACTAGATTAATTTATACATGTTAAAACACACATTTCATGATAAAATTAAGATTTTATTATAATTTCATGTTTTGCAGTTTAGCCTCTATATCTCTGAATCTTTGAGGGACAAGAAGTAAAAAACGTAAGGATACATTTTGCCTATTTTTTACTAACATTGTAGCTCATAATAGTACAAAGCACATATGTATGTTATAAATACCGATTTAAAACATAATGAAATCCGCCTTTAAACATGTGGATACAAATATATAATATAAACTATCTGTTCAAAGGTTTTTACAAACATATTTCAGGTTATATTTTTTGATTGACCAGATTAAAGCAAAACAAAACATAAATTGTAGGCACACGCAATTTTGCTACATGTATTATAAGTTGAAAGATTATTCTTATTATATCAATTCCTGTTCGGTTGTAGATAGAGAAATGTTCCATTTGTCAAGAGTATGTTAATGATGGTTAACCAGTTGTTCTACTAGGGTGCAGTGGCATACAAAATATTAATGACAGCACTTCAGTGTAGTTGTTGTAAAGCCAGGAGACAAGGCGTATGTCTAGTGTAGAAGAGACTACGAGCACACGTCGCAGAAATAAAGAAGTTATCACTAAAGCTTTGAATGTAGATCCACTTAGAAAATAAAGATCATATAACAACACATTTGATTTTAAAAACCAGATGTGTATTGTGTGCTTCACCTGCAACATTTTTTTCATCAAGGAAAAGATCACATGAAGTTTAGATTTTCAAAATAAAATATTGGAAAACTGTCTTGAGCAGGTGTCAAGTGCCGTGTGGCAGCCGTAAAAAGTTGCCCCGTACTTCACTTCAGTGTTGTTATATTTTCTGGTCCTTCGGGATCATTGATGCCAACACTATAAAGTGTTGAGAATTGAGTACCGCTCAAGCCGGTGCTAGGGGGCGTGAGGGATGTTGCACTTTTTCATTATCCCTCATGTACAGACTCAATCAAACCGAGTCTGCAATTCTTATGTTATTTTGTTGTGATTAATGCTTCCGAGGGATCACTTTGTTTCCAGAGTTTTTGTACTTCACAACAGCAGGTGTCAAGTGCCGTGTGGCAGCCGTAAAAAGTTGCCCCGTACTTCACTTCAGTGTTGTTATATTTTCTGGTCCTTCGGGATCATTGATGCCAACACTATAAAGTGTTGAGAATTGAGTACCGCTCAAGCCGGTGCTAGGGGGCGTGAGGGATGTTGCACTTTTTCATTATCCCTCATGTACAGACTCAATCAAACCGAGTCTGCAATTCTTATGTTATTTTGTTGTGATTAATGCTTCCGAGGGATCACTTTGTTTCCAGAGTTTTGTACTTCACAACAGCAGGTGTCAAGTGCCGTGTGGCAGCCGTAAAAAGTTGCCCCGTACTTTCACTTCAGTGTTGTTATATTTTTCTGGTCCTTCGGATCATTGATGCCAACACTATAAAGTGTTGAGAATTGAGTACCGCTCAAGCCGGTGCTAGGGGGCGTGAGGGATGTTGCACTTTTTCATTATCCCTCATGTACAGACTCAATCAAACCGAGTCTGCAATTCTTATGTTATTTTGTTGTGATTAATGCTTCCGAGGGATCACTTTGTTTCCAGAGTTTTGAGAGAAATTATGAATGGGCAAATGAAGTGCAATTAAGATTGAGCCACGTAATAGATTTACCAGTAGCTGACGCGATATACCATCAGGCATAAATTGTTAATTTCCTGACTGAAAAAAGTATCCCTATGGCATTTAATCTAGTAGGACAGTCTCTGATAGCAACGGAGATTAAATCCCCTGGAAGGCCAGTTATTAATAAGCAGTAAGACGCTTTTAACAAAGTTATAGATATGATTGAAAGTTGTGAAAATGCAAGCTTAATTGTCACAGACTTAGTGAACAAAATGACAGATATATGTGAGAGACGTCTTATTCAATCAAACATATGAAGGAGAAAATAATGGATAACTTTGGAGAAGCGGTTATTGTCAGTAACATTGGAGGAAGGAATGATATTGTGACACTAAAAATAGTGTTCTTCTGTTGTTCAAAACTTTTATAAATAAATAAGAGAATTATCTGATAATGAAAAGAAACAACAAATCATTAATGCTGCTGCTAACATTATTTTAACTGATATCAATAACTTAGTTGATCAAAAGAAAGTTATCCTTTATTCAGTGACATTTCATCACAAGAAAGAAACCTTAAATACTTACCATACTGTGTATAATACAATCATGTCGACCAAAATATTTATCTGCTCAATTACAAGTTGGATTTGGTGTTTAATTGCACCACCATTTTGGATCAAGGTTCTTGGAAGATACATTAAATAGCCTTGGGATTTGTTGCTCCTACTATGAAGTCCAGACGTATGAAGAAAACGCTGCCGCTGTTTTATCAACAAAAATACCATGCCAAGATACAGGTTCGCCTTTTTGCATTTTATTGCTGACAATGTAGAACACAACTTAAGGAACAACAAGGAACACAACAAGGAAAGGCGGCGTTCATTGAACGCCGCCTTTCCTTGTTGATCTTGTTTTTCATATTTAAGAACTCAGGATGGACAAAATACGTTACATGGAATGGGAATCATAGCCACTTCTTATCCAGGCTCTGCAATGACTGTACGTGTCCCTAGAATATACGTGTCAATGAATGATATATCAACACTTGAAAGAGTTGACACAAAGTATTTCGTGCAATCTGAGTCACATGAAGAGACCTTGCGGTTTTTTGCACTACCTGATATTCAAATGAAAAAAATGGTGAGCCATTGGACATGCTTTGCAAGCTTGTTTGGCCGTTTAGGCAAACAAGACAAAAACTAGTCAAGGTTTTTGCAGACATTTGAAAAGCCTAGTGCATTATATCCGAAGAAGTCAACAATAACTTTTATGTCTATGATAGATCTACGTCCAAGCGATGCTACATGTATCTATTTAACATTTCATTTCGTCTGTGAACAATCTCAAAAATACAGAAAATACACCAGTGTTAACATTTGAACAGCAACTTTATCAAAAAGCACTTGATATCATCTTCTGACAAGGACCGTTAAAGAAAATAGTTTTGCGCTTAGGGGCGTTCCATACAGAAATGAGTTTTCTGGGCTGTATAGGATATATTATGACCGGATCTGACCTACAGGACGTGCTCGAGACAATATATGCACTAAATGCTGTTACACACATACTGTCTAGTAAAACTGTACATCGTGCCATCAGAAGTCACATGCTAGTAGATAATGCATTAAAGAAGATACTTACCGTAGACGAGAAACAACAAGGGGCACAAGAAAAAGTATCACCAAAACAGTTTGAAACACCATAGACATACATCTGAGGAACACGGAGGGGCACCGCCTTGGAACGGTCAGCAGCACAAGTACTGCTGGGGAATTTAAACCGGTTAATGGTGCACCAGACCTCACTCTTAGCCCCACCATGTTCCTATAAACGAGACAGTTTAAATAAAATGAATCCTCGCCACGTGAAATTCTAACAGTTGTCATGGTTACAAAAGGTGAAATAAGTAAAACACCAAAATGATCATGTAGAAACATATAAAATTAAACCCAATGAGCATAACAAAAGTACTCGATGTCCTAAAGGAAGACAAAAAAAATCACATACAAGGGCCCGAGCCTGCAAAACCGAGCCTGCAACATTTTCAATTTTGTCTATTTGCGTTCATTGAACGCCGCACTTCCTTGTTGATCTTGTTTATCATATTTTTGGGGGCTTTCTTAAGTCTTTATTTCACTATATTTTATCTCCACATCAGCGTTGTTTGTGCCGTGTGGAGGCTGTAAAACCTCGCCCCGTACATTCAGTCAGGGATGTTATATTTCCGATCCTTAAATCGTTTAGCACGACATTATTGTTGTGCTTGTAGTATTTAAGTATTTTCTATTCGGCATCTGCGGATGTTTAAATATTCTAAATGTTACCAGTTCATGTAGAATGTTGAATCCTGCTTAAGCCGGTGCTAGGGAGGTAAACGGTAAAATAGAGAAAAACAGAATCCCTTAAGAAAGTCCAACACGCCAAAATTGAAAATTTTGCAAGCTCGGTTTGATTGAGCCTGTTCATGGTAAAATATGGTTAACAAGATCAACAAGGAAAGGGGGCGTTCAATGAACGTTCAATGGTAACTCGCACTTTCCATTACCAACCATGAACAGGCTCAATGAAACCGAGCCTGCAACATTTTCAATTTTGTCTTGTTTGGCTTTCTTTAGGGATTCTTTATTTAAATCTATTTGATTTAGCATGTTCATTATGACACGCAAGTGCCATTCCATGAAAAGCAGCGTATGGTCCCCAAGTAAAAGGAATGTGTGTGCCCTAAACGAGAAAACAATGAGCGAAATTAAATAAGAAGGTGGTCCAAAGATCAAGAAACGCAAAATAAATGACAAATTGAAAACAGACTCAACACACAGCGGCACAGCGGCGCCCCACTGTGTTCCTCAGATGTATGTCTTATGTTGTTTCATACTGTTTTGGTGACACTTTTGCTTGTGTCCCTTGTTGTTTTCTCGTCTACGGTAAGTATCTTCCCCATTGCCTCTAGTTTTTATTTCTTTGATTACCCCCCCCCCCCTCCCCCCCGGTCTCCTGTCCCCTTCCCCTTTGTGGGCCTAATCAGTTACAAAATTAATTATCATTTAATGATTAATCTGTCCGTGCTCTGTCTTTGCCCTGTCCTGTTTTTGTTTGGGGTCCCCCTGGGCTCCTTGCCATTGGTTTTTGTTGCTGGGTCATATGGGGGTTGCGTTCATTGAACGCCGCCTTTCCTTGTTGATCTTGTTTATCATATTCAATCCAGCTAGGTTTGCAATTTTCAATTAATTTTGTTGTGAATTATGCTTCGATGGATCACTTTGTTTGAAGATTTCTATACTTCTCAACAGCAGGTGTCAAGTGCTGAGTGGCAGCGGTAAAACGTTGCCCCGTACTTCACTCCAGTGTTGTTATATCTTTCTGCTCCTTCGGGATCATTGATGCCAGCACGATTTAGTGTTGAGAATTATGTACCGCTCAATCCGGTGCCAGGGTGCGTGATGGATGGTGCACTTATTTATTATACCTCATGTACAGATTCAATTATTTATTATACCTCATGTACAGATTCAATCAAACCGAGTCTGCAATTTTCATGTTATTTTGTGGTGATTAATGCTTCCGAGGGATCACATTGTTTCCCGATTTTATTACTTCACAACAGCAGGTGTAAAGTGATGTTTGGCAGCTGTAACAAGATACCGCGTACTTCAATTCATTGTTGTTATTTTATGGTCATTCGGGATCATTGTTGCCGCTCAAGCCGGTGCTAGGGGTCATGAGGAATGTTGACTTTATTCATGACCAATCATGTACATTCTCAATCAAACAGAGTCTGCAATGTTCATGTAATTGTGTTTTGATTAATGCTTCTGAGGGATCACTGCAAATATTTGTACATAATATGTAATCATTAAAATATATGCATTCATTTCTTATTGAAAACAATGACTTAGAAAAACAAGAATAAAGATCAACAAGGAAAAGGCAACGTTCACAGAACGCAGAAATTAGACCATAGAAAATATTTTTTATTACCTCCATTTATTTACATGGAATGTTAAATTCGGTAACATCTTTATAAATAATGTTTTTTGCACTTACAATAAAAAACATCTTAAATTTGAGCAAAATAGTCATGACATAAAACCATAAAATATTTGTGTTACAGGATCTTAAATGCTTATCAAATTATTACGGAAAACCTGTCAATAAGAAAAAACGATATTAACATTTCATAAATATTTCACAAATATGGTTTGATTGTCGCATATCTCCTGGTAACGTAATTAAACTGCTCATAAGGGAACATTTCATTTAAGAAGTACTGTCACAAAATACGAGGAATTTGCCCTTATTAGGCTGGATGCTGAAATAATTATATGTTTATTTCTTATCATGTGAATGAGTTATTTGTTACCCGAAATTATAAACATAATTTTATATGATATAAAAATGTCTAACCTATATCAAGATATATTCTCACTTAAATTTTAACCTTAGTATGTACATGAAACATACAATCTTATGTTATTAGTATGTTTCACTTCACTGTGGATTCATGTTTACATAAGCGATAAAGCAATGATATTAGACCACTTAATGCGTCAGCAATCGCTTTTGATAACTTGAGTGTTATCATAGACGCTGATAGAAGCCAATTTAATTAGTTATATGTAATAGTTTTGTAATTATAACACAATTATTAAGATAGTCAACCTGTCTTGATCTTGAATCATAATGGAGGCTTCTTTGTCTATTTGTTCTGATGAATTGCGGGAAATCTTTTGTGAACCTTGCGGCAAGGATCGACAAACAAACTTAGCAGAAGGATTTTGTGCTGACTGCTCTGAATATTTATGTGGTCTGTGTTATAAGTATCACAAGCGCTTTAGGCAATTTGAACACCATGTTCTACAAGATAAAAACAGCATGCCTTTTGATCCAATGCATACTGTATCGGACTCGGCAATGTCGAAAGATGTCTGTATTACAAAGTGTCGGACACACACCGATAAAGTTGTGGAATATATCTGCATGTCCTGTGATCTAGTTGGATGTCACGACTGCATTACGAACGATCATGAATTATGCGAAAGTGTAAGACATATTCCGATCGAAGTGAAAAAATCTAAGACATCAGTAGAAATTCAAGGCTTTGCAAGAAAACTGGATGCGATGAATGAAAATGTCAAGGAGTTACAGAACAAGATTTCCAAGAATTTCCATGTTTCCGACGGTATGACCAAGACAGCCCTTTCAGACCTTGGTCAACAGAAAGAACAGCTTTTAACTTTTTTTGAGCGCCTCTTTGAAAAGATCAAATCGGATCTAAAAGAAAAACAAAACACAGATAATCAAGTATTCACAGATTGTCTGAAAGAATTGACAATTCTACACACGGATTTGCAGGAAAAGATAGCCAGGATGAGTAATTTAGAGAAAATTAATCAAACTTGTGAAATTTTCATTTTTATGAAAGACACACAAACATTATTAAAAAATATGAAGAGTGACATGGAGAAAATTTCCAGAAATGGACAAGAGACGGCTGTCAGATACGATCGATCTATAGAGATTGACGATATTAAAGACGAGATTGCAGATGTTGGATATCTGGTATTCGGTGAATCTGTCAAGAATAAGACAAGTAAGTTAAAATGCATTATAAAAAATAACACATTTAAGTGTGTGGTGATTTCAAAAACGGTTTTTAATTTTCAAACATATTTTTTAAAATTGCCATGGTAAAATTAGTTTAAAAGATTTTTGATAATATTCATCACAAATTTTACTTATCTTAAAACATTTTGCACCGTGTTTTTTCACTTTGTAATAACTAACAAAATTAAGTGGCTGAATTACGTCAAGTGATATGATCTCTTATTTTAGACGAAAAAGCAACACGTGGACATACACAAATGAAGTCACGTCTTACTTTGTCGTGTCTTAGTGTTTAAGAGGTGACAAAAGGAAAATACAAAATACAAAGCAACTTAAAACACATAACAGTTTTCTTATTTTCGGTTCTATTTTGTCATGTCTTCGAGTATTGTTTTTGCCTTTTTTAATTTTGTAAACAACTAAGGGATCACAAAAACTTTAAAAGATTAAACAAACAATGAAACTGATATCATTTGTAGAGATCGACTCGAAGGAAACAAGGATGGAAAAAGTAATCAACAGTTTAAACCTTGAAAATCAGGATCTCAAGAATGACATTGGTAGGATGCAGGCTCAAGTAAATGACCTTTGCAAACAAAATACCCAGTTAAAAACACAGGTATGTGCATTTCATTTATTAGACGCTGATGAACAACATGTCACAGAAGTTTACGGGATTAGAATAAACTTTTAACTGAAGTGTTAGTGCCATGTTTTAATATCATATTCTTTTCATCATTATCTAATTTTATCTACATATTAAATAACGTGCCAATGAGCCAGTCTATAGTCGACCGTTGAGAGAGGTAACGGCTGGACAGTGTCACTCACTTCACTTGCTCCGCCCCTGTTGAAATTCGGGTCCGCCTTAAAGTTTCGCCAAATTAAATATGATGATCCGTATGCTAGCATTTAGTCTCCGTTGACGGGGCGGAGGGAAACCAGGACAGCTTTGATCAATATCACTTGTTGAATCATCAAATAACAAGTTACAAAGCCTAAACAACGCCAACTATCAGAGAGGCGGTTCTCCTTCATCCATTAAGAAAGTACGCCGGTAACGCTACGGCCAGTAAGGGGAATTCACTGCATAACAGTTTGTCCTCCAAATAATTCGGACATTATGCAGTTCGAACCCATATTTAAATGGACATTTTCTTGGCACATATTGTCTTAAATTTATTTTAAGTATACCAAGTTGTATTTCAATTTTACTTATTCTCCAATTTATTTTGCTTCGATATTTGTTGCAACAGACAAACATTTCAGAATTTATTTCAGACATGGCATTTTCTTGTGGATTTATGTATTAGGTTCTACTTTTTCACAAAATATGCAACTTTATTATTTAACAACGAGCGAACACCAAGAAAATGGAGAAAAAATTGATTTATGATTCGGATATTCAACTGAAATAAAGAACGATTTTCAATGCTGATTGACTGTTCACATATTTTGGCGGCGTCTTTGATGTGCAGCATCAACATTTAACTTATTTAACATTTAACAGTTATATTTAACCCACCTGCGAACAGACGATGGATAATATGGTGATAGTCTTCGTCCGTCAATCTTTAATTCTGTCTTTCAGTCCTATATATTTGTCCGGAGTGTTACTCTACGAGGGTTGTCCCAAAATATCGTAGACAAAGCCTGTTACTCAATCAATTATAATACAATTGAGTCCTCCAGCTAGGGAAAAGTCAATACACCTTTTATGTGTGTCTATGCAAAATAAAATCAAAATACCTTCAAAATTGACCAAGTTATCAAAATTTAAAGAATGCTACCTATACATACCCGGCGTACGCCGTCATAAACGTCATGACGGTATAACATTTTTTTTTTAAATTTTCAAAGTATTCACCGTGTTTCGCGATGCACTGACAGTGTGGGGTAACCCAATTTTATCATAAACGTTTTCAAAACAGTCCTGCTTCAATGTACTCAACCCTCGCAGAGTTGAGTTTCCTGGCGGAGTTCGCTGAAGTTTTCGAACATGTGACCTCGTAATTGTGATTTCAAATAAAGAAACACTGCAAAGTCTTAGGGCGTACGGAAGTCTCTGAAAACCTATCACATCAAGTTCAATCTGTGTCTCCTTAGATCTATCGCAAGGTGCATTATCTTGATAAAATATAATGTTCTCCATGTTGTCAATTAACGCTGGACGCTTCTTCAACTTAACATAGTATTCAGTGACATTGCGTTGCGCCGCATTTTCATCTGACGTCGCCATTTTGGGCGTTTTCAAAATAGCACTGCTGTTACGTATTTTGCTACAGACTTTTTCAAATTAACGTTACATAAACGTCTGTTGGTGATATGACGTAAAAATGAATGAGGTAATTCCACATGAATGTATTTCCCATAATTATTATTATGCTGGAAGTTAAAGGCATTATTTTAAGAAGCATGCTCTCAACACTGACTAATATTTTATCGTGCTCCGGGTATGTTGTACTGTTAAATATAAAACCCTAATAAAAAGCGTTACCTAATATATTGGCTATTGACTTTCAGTAGGTAAATTAACAAATGACCAAGGAAGATATCTGGTAAATTTTAATAAGTTATGACGTCAGGTTGAAGAGAAAATAATGTAGTCTACGACATTTTGGGACAACCCTCGTAAAAGTATTGTGATATCTATTTTACCTGCTCCCTGAATAATGTATATATGACTGAAAACACATTTTGTTAATTGATAGGTAAAGAATCGAAATAACATCTTCAATTTTATCTCTCTTACATCAATGTAAGGTTTGTAAGCGTTTGTACTGTGATATACTTTAATATTATCATATTTCATGGTTTACAAATACTTAGTTTGTGCACAATAAGTTTCAATACTTTGTACATGCATTGATAATCTTTCTATTCTTTGACAAAAATAAAGAAAAGAATATCCAAATTTGGAACAGGCAAACTTGTATTTCAGGTAGACAAAGAAAAAACGGTATTGAACACCGAGATTCAAAACCTCAAACAGGGCTATGAAGCAAGGTATCGTTAACTTTTAATTTTTCGTAGTTTGAAACAAACAATAATTACGTTTAATGTTTTTTTTATGGAAACAGCTCTCATTTATAAATAAAATCATTCTGTTTTCCGGATGGGTTCTACTTGAATATAAAGATAAAATGTAATATATTCAAACATTTTATCATATGATGTTTCCTTGATTTGCGACTTTCCCTTCTGACACATATATAAATCGGCAAACAATAGGATTACGTAATAGAAAGAGCACCGAATCAATAGGCTATCTGATTTGTACGAGGGAGCGTAGCCCCCGAGTATAAATCATATTGCCGAGTGTTTTGGTGTTTTTTCTCTTTTGTATCATAGTCAAACATAAAAATACGTGCCCTGTTGTCCGGGAAAAAGTAATCAATGATCGAGCATCTGAATATGATATTTCTGCCGCTTTCCCTTTCTCTGCCGTCACAATATGTAAACCCCAGCAAAAATGAGCCAATCAACGGGCATGATCTGGAGTGCGGGTAACTAATACCTGCACTCCAGTTACCGCACTGTGCATGTATATGTATACGATTTAACTCTGACACTTTTTCAACAGAAATGTCCCCAAACTATGATACAAGGAACTTCTTCGGGAACAAAACAAAATTTTAAATATAGGTTTCATTGAGCCTTTAAATTGAAAAATGTAAAACTTAAAAATCCTACAAAGTTTCAATGACATTGATAAGTGGTACAAGTGAGTAGTGCAGACACAATAAAAAAATAAAGATCATTAAATGTGCATAACTCTTACAAACATTTTTTCGACCTTATAATGCCTGCGATATGCACTTATATATTTGGTAGTACTGATCATCTCTTTAAAGTTTTGTTGAGATTGCACCAGTAGTTGTTTAGGAGTAGTCCGGACACATTTTTGTGATGGTCGGACGGATAGACAGGGAAATGATCTTTATATATTTTAACTACACTGTACAGGGGATTATGAAAAGAGGGCGTCTTACAGTAATGTTGGTGTTCCGGTTTACACTTAAGCGCTGTCCATATATTTTACGAAAACTGGAGAGATGGAGTACTAGACCATAGTCTCGTTCAATCATTTTAGTTCAGGAGTGTCATAGTTTTTATGTCATTAATAATTATTAATAACTTTGATTTGTTCCAGGCTAATACGAATATATTTGATATAATAATATATGATATGATTAGAGTTATTTAGACACACCTTATCCATGCATTACATAAAGAAGTGTATCGGATTATTCAGAACTAAACAAATTATTCATTTATAATTTGCCACACTTTTTTACATTATCTACTAAATCACAAAGTACATGTATTGTGTCATTAATTATAATAATTAATTTTAATTTTTCAGACGACGTGAAAAAGATGAAGCGTATGTATACATATATTACAAAATACTTCTATGGCACTTTGAAAAACGCAATGCAAGAATATGTTCTACGGATTAGTTCTTTTATTTGTTCTACTAATATGTGTAAACTGAATACAATTTATTATATGTAAAATTTAAGTCCGTCTCTGAAAAGCATATTCAATTTATATTATGTATTTTTATATTAAATATATTCGTATAAGTTTGAAATATATCGAATATAATAAACATTATTGAAGAATAGCATAATTTTATGGCACTTTGAAAAATGCAATGCAAGAATATTTTTTCACGGATGATGATATATTGATGGCTTTATTAATTTGATTTATGTGTCAATGTAATAAATTAATGTATTATTAATAAAATTTCAGTTCGTTGTTGAGATGCATTTTACATAGTTACATTTAAAAAAAAAATATTCACCTGGTATTGTTAGATCAAATATCGTCCTGCAAGCTGGAATTTCTGAAATTATTTAGACAAAATTATATTTGCCTCATTATCATATGATATTGTTGCTAAAATGAGTGACAAATCAAGTGCAATTATATACGTTGCACGCTTTCTTGTTTATGTAAACAAATTTTTATTTTTATTAGAAAAACAAAATATTATGTTTGTATGAGTACATCAAAACATTTTTGTTTAATGGAAACCTTGGCTATAGTTTGGAAAAATAACTTTCATTTTGACAGAATTTTGATGAAAAGGAAGACACGTTTTGACAGCATTAAGATCTTTAATTCGAATCATACAACAACTTGGCTAGGGTTTTGATACACATACAAAAAATATGAAACACGAAGTCATTTTTTGGAAAATATGATTTCAACAGATATCTCTATATAGCATAATCAAAAGCATTATCAATTAATCGTTGTTTAAAAGTTTGTTAGAAAAACCTCTCGTTTTAGTTTTGATATGCAAGAATGCCAAATTTATTTTTTTTAATTTATATGTGTGCAACTAAAATAGATAACTATAAGTAAGATTATACATTCGCCTTTTGATATGTAGTTTACAGAGCAATATTTTTATAACATATGCATTTGTTATTGTTATATGAGTTAACATCTAAAGAACAATTGTATATACTTTTATATATCTTTACGAACTCTTATCTCGGGCAGTATCATACATGTTAGAATATATGAAATGATTGAGAAAAAAAAATTATTTATAATTCTCAAACATGATTATGATGGAATAAAGCGATTAAGTCCATCTAAATATTTTGTTAAATAGGAAATATATTTGATGTAAAAGTGATGTCATATAAAATGCATATTTTGACAGTTTTATGAAAGAAAAAATGAAACGTTTCGATAGCATTAAGATCTTGAATGCAAAAAGTAATACAGTTAGGAAGAACAAAAATCGGCTATAGTTTTTAGGTACAAAATTGAAACACTTAAGTCCATGTAGCGAAAAAGGAATCACAATTCACACAGATCCCGTACATTGTTGAGTTTCTTATGCCTTTAATAATGTTTATTGTCTTCGATATATTTCAAACTTATACGAATATATTTGATATAATAATACATAAATAATTCAACGTGTTAGGACAAGGTTTAGGACACGTTATCTCTCGCAATACTAAAAGAAATGTATCGGGTTATTGATGACTTATAAATAACAAATTGATTTATTGTTGGAATGTCCTTCCCTACGTCATTCTTCTGTGAATATTAACCTTTCCTTAACAACTACGTCATATGTCATTATTTATGATAAATTTAATTGAATGTTTCAGACTACGTCAAATGGAAAGAGAGTAAGTATACATAAATTACAAAAACAATTTAAAGACAATTTGAAAAAAATGCAAAAATAGGTTAAACGAATAGGCAAATATAGCACACATACGTTAAAAAATCTTCTGCTTTAAAACTAAAATGTCAAGTACTTATTTGATATAAATTATTATCTTGTGGTATTCTAATATGTAATTTAAATTAAGGCTTAGGAATGCCAAAATCCCGGTATTCCTTAATTTACATTACACATTTTCAGGAAAACACATTGAAAGTTTCTTTAGTTTTTTACATTGACTTTTTTTATTCATTTTCATGCATCTTTCATCAACTGGTCCCGCCTTAGAGTTACATAGACTTATTAAGGACAGCGCATTTAAATATTGTTTTGAAAGGGATGAGTTAAAGCAAGAATCATTACCAAATTAATATGTAATAGAGTTTTATGGATGCTGTCCCTATTGAAACCAACCAAATGAATACCAAACTGAATACTCACTTCTGAATAAAATAAATATGGTATTTCCTATTAGTATTTTTGATGAGCTATCTGGCACCGTCATAGTCTCATGGTTATGGTTTAGATGTACGACATCATTTTAACGTTAATGCCTATTTTTAACAAGACTATAGCAATAATAAACAATAGAAAAAAAACAGGACTATTAATAATAGATCTCAAATTTACTGATGGAAAGGTTCTGTTTACCAAATAATGCGTAATGCTAATTATTATATATTTTTGTTTCAGACATCAGCTGTATGACATTAAAATGTCGAATATTGTTTGATTGATTAATTGATTGATTGATTATAACATTCTTTGCCGAAGCAAGTTCTCATGCTTTATTTGTTTAATATATACAACATTTTGATGAATATTTTCAAAATAAAAAGAACCTCATTATAACGATAGTTAAATTTCTTATTTATTATTATTATTTTTTTATTATTATTATTATTATTATTATTATTATTATTATTATTATTATTATTATTATTATGTTTAATATAATCTGCTTGTTTCAGATTACGTACAAAAGAGACGTAAGTATACTAAATACTGATTTTGAGATAATATGATAAGCGTAGCACAAAAACCAATGCTCAATCAGTTTATTGGATTAATTTATTGATTGGTTTATTGTTTAATGTTATGGAGGAATAATAAATATTTTTGCCCAAAAGCTAGAATTTCGTTCTTACATATTGGCAATATGCATTCTATTCTTTTAATCGTAATAAATGGCTCAAAAATGCCGAAAATGGTGGCGACGTTTCAGTTAATATTCTTAGCATATTTGCTTGTTTAATTTAAATTATAACCCTTTAAAAAGGCTGCGTTCTGTACTGATAGAATTTTCTAAAAGTTCAGTACAATATGAAGGTGAAATAATTTATAAAAGTATTGTGATCTGAGATACACTTCGGCTCATTGTGTTTATTGACTACTTCTCATCACTAAAAAGACATAATACTTAATTTGTTGTTTTCGTTTTCATAAGATAAAAACTGATTATTAAATTCCTTTTTTTTCTTCAGCCAACTCAAACATGAACAAGAAGAGTAAGTATATTTGATACGGCTTTAAAATACATTGTCATTTGATAATAGCCACACTCTCGTTGGTTCAAAATTAGTCAACAGAACAATTTATAAAATCATATTCACAGGGTGTAGTGTCATAATCAGTAGCTGAACTGGATTTTCCAAAGCTAAAAATTGAATGAGCCTCATATTCAATAATCATACAGCTAAGACAATTAACTGTGCGTGCGTAAATCACCGAGTGAATATGAGTTATGAATAGGCGAAGCATCTAAAATGGATTCATACTCATACCAAATGACCATACAACATAGCCTTTTTGAAAATGTTGCATTTAGATCTTTATTGCATATTTCTTGAATAGGTAAAAGTAACACCGCAATGACAATTACATTGATAACTTGTTTATAATAAAGGGTGAATTTTGGGTTTTATTTTTATCTTAAGCTGATCATATACATGTAATTATCACCTGGCCAATATGACATTTACTGTTGAAAATCACATCATATTCAATGGCTCACAAGTAAATAATTGTGTTATAAAATCTGTACACCGCAAAACATGTGAAGTATTGACGGTTGGATAAACTATTTAAGGTTTGTCCCAGCTAATGCATTACCTTTACTTTGAAGAGTATTCAAATAGGCTAGAACTACTGTCCACTGTATTGAAATTAAGGGGCATGGGTTCAAGCCCTAGAAGAGGCACTTTTTTTCTTTCTGTTTTTTTTAAACATTATATATGTGTTTCTCGGGTCGTTCTTGGTAAAAAAGGGTATTTCATTTTAATTAAAAAATAATTTTCAGTATTTGTTTGGCTTAATTATGATTAATTAATTATCAAATATGGTACCTGATATTTTCAAAGTCTTAATTGATTTTGAATTTAAATTTGAAAGTTTAAAAATTATTGAACTTTATTTAAAGGAGTGAACTTTAACATTTTTCAAAAATGTCTTAAGAAAAAATTATTTGCATGTATTTGATATTTTGATAGAACATGAATTATTTATAAATTTGTTTTGCAATGAGATAAGTCAAAGCAAAAATTCATGAATTTGCATTCACGCGTTCACAACTTTACGTGTTCTTTCATCACCAGACATGATCATGCACGTTGTTATTGTAGCAAGATAGTTTAGTTTTTGACTCATGAGCATAACAGAGCACATATTGCGCAAGAAAAATGATCTCCCCATATTCGTCTTCAGTCGTTCGTCGCCTGTCATTTACCTTTTAACTTTACTTTGATAACATCTTTTTTCTACATAAGGTTAAGTGATTAAACTGTACATAGCAAACAACTTGACGGTTTCTGTTTTATACAAAATTACCTACATGAATCCAGTCTTTAGCATATATAAATAAAATCCGGAAAAAATAAATTAACTTCTTTTCTCAACATCCTTTAAAGAATTTATTTATGGATTGGCCCTTTTCTTTAAAAGTGAAGATGTACAAAATAGTTTTGGCCTGTTGAGCATGTGAGAAAGCTATCCAGCTAGCTTAAAGAACGTCGGTGGTTCTACCCGGGTGAACGTTCAAGCCTGAAATAATGCACAAAGTTTCCCTCAACACGTACATATGTCCTCTATTGTGTTGATGTGACATTAAACCCAACACTTGAATTTGATATCGCATACACAAATGAAATCCTGTCTATCGACTACATTTAATTATCAAAAAGAAGTTTCATGTACTACTGTTTGCTTTTTCATATGATGAAAACTAATATTTACATTTAATTTGTTTCAGACTACGTAGAATACAAGAGATGTAAGTATATTATTTAGTAAACGATTAATAAATATAGTTATAAAATAAGATTAAACAAGATTTAAATCGGTTGTGTGTCCAATGATTAAGAGCAAAGCAACAATTCTTCAAAATTCAAATACAAATGTATTTTGTTCTCATCTATACCAAACAATTCATTGGCGACCCATTGTTCGTTCAACATAAAACAATTGGTGAACATTCGGTCTCTTAATAGGTTTCAGTTGACCTTAAAGTCATGTTCACAAAGGTAAAAAAGTCATGTTCCGTTTATTAAACTGTAAGATAAACGTTTCTCCTTTGTTCTTATTTGATCATAACCTGGACAGAACATATAATACCAATATTTGAAACATCGTTTGAATCTTTAATTACTGACTCATGTCTTTCGAATTTGGGAGAAAATACCTTGTGTCAATAACTTCGGGTAGGGCTAGGGAATACTTAGTTGAAGGTAACCGGCCTTTTAATATTTTTGTTTTACTTTTGCTTATACAGCCTTTATTTATTAACAGATGTTTTTTGTGTATTTTAAAAGTAAATATTTTAGGTAGTCCTATAACTTTAAATTGGAAATTGGTCTCTGTCGAGAAATACAAGGTGACCCATGACAAGATATATTTTTTTTTCTCATGAAGCCTTTATTTTCGGACTCATGTCTTTCATAGTTGGTAAGTAGATACTGTAGGATTTCCTTTAAATTGGGTTTACTTTGGTAAAGGTCACCGGTTTTTACACCTTTGCTCTCACTGCCTTTATTTATTGACTTACATTCACAAATGTGCAGGTTTTTGGTAATAAAGAAAATAAAATTATTTGTATTTTGAGGCATACCATCTTGTGCTTTTGAATTTCAGGTATAATTTTATTTTTATGTTTCTTTGAATTTTTGTCATTTACAAACCAACATTATTGTTCTTGTCAGTCAAGGGCATGACCGAAAACTGTAGCATAGTTGCATGTATCCCTAAGTATTCATGCGACAAGAGCATAATTCTTTCGCATATATCAATATAGATTTTTATATTTATAATTGAAATAAAACATGTTTCGAACAAAGGTAATAAATCGGTTTCCTCTGTACGTTTTGATTACTATATTTCGATTACTTAAAACAACGTGCATTCGGCATATATTATCATGCCTATTTGGTGTTCTTGTTAATAAACTTAACTGGAAATTGTGAAAAAAATATTATTAAACCGAAAGTTTTATTTTCCTTTTCTTATGATAAATGATTTTTAATATAATTGTTTTTGTTTCAGACTACGTTCAAAAGAAGAGTAAGTATTATATCAGATACTGCTTATAAAGACACGCTTGCTACAAAAAGGTGCAATTGCACTGCCTTTAAAGGATATACTAATTGATTTATTGTTTTAGCTCGTAAAGAGACAAAACTAACTTTATTTTTTAGCCACAATAAACACTTAGGTTGTCCGTGGGTGAATGGCTAAGTTAAAACCTATCACCATTTACTATTTTGATGAACTTGTAAGTTCACGTGCTTGTTTTTTATGATTAATTATTTATAAATAAATACTATTGCTTTGAAATAAACGTGTTTGGAGGCGTTTTACTATCAAAAAATAATACTTAGTTCTATATTGTTATTTTGCTTATGATATAATGTATTATAATTATCATGATTAATTTATTTTAGACTCCGCAAAAAAGATCAAAAAGAGTAAGTACATAAGATAATAATCATTATGACATTCAATTATACACATCACAAAAAATATTATAGATTATCGAGGGTGTATAATGATTTTTTAATTTGTAAATAAAATAAAATAATATTTTTCATATTCATATATGATATAATTTGTTTTTTGTTAGATGAGTAAAAATTCTGCACGTTCAAATCTTCATCAAATTTATCATCATCCGGCACTTTCTTGCACGTTGTCGGTAGTTCTACTTAAGTGCTTGTTCGTGTCTGAAATAAAGCACGGAGAACGCTTGAGCCATTCCGTCAACATTAAGACTGACAAGTCGCAAAATACCATCCACTTTATGGAAGTGTCTCCACCTTAAAAGAGCAAGATAGTGAATTATTGTGTTTTTAATGATAATTAAGAGTTAGGAAATATATCAAAATATGCTCTCCGATACATGAATTTATACATTAAATGTTTCCACTGGTTGTTGTATAATTACACTTAACTTGTAAATGTCTTAAAAAGTTCCGCATTCAGAGTTTAAATATTTGGAATATAACATAAAGTTGTGGTCCTGTATGATTGTATCATAAATCATTAGCTGATGGTTTAAATTGACCGCCCCAGGGTCACTAAATGTATGTAGACTTAAGTTAGAAATGTTATAGAAATTCTCTTGTGCGAGATAACAATGAGAAAGGGCTAAGATATTTTACATGCAACATTGCTATATGAACCCTCTTACACAAAGTGTATAAGTCTTGTAACTGGTCCCGAAAATAGACCCAGGTAATAATTGGTAACCTAGTTTCCATATATTTATATAGCACACATCTGTTTAAAAATCTTCTGCTTAAAACTACAATGTCAAGAGCTTGTATGCAACGTACATTAAAGGTTCTCGCCTTTGGGTCATTCGGTTTCTTCTTTTTGAAAATAAATGGATAAGAGCGTAGATATTCAGCGTGTCGTTAACAGATATGTAATAGAGTCGCTATTTAACCCATCCCGATAAATACCGAAGTGAGTGCCAACTTTTGAATTAAACATTTATGGCCTGTTTTATTAGTTTACCTCATATTGTCATAGTCTCTTTGTTATTGTTAAGATATTCAATATATTCAGATATACAATATATATTACATAGCATTATATTAGAGTTTATACATATTTCTAACATAAATATAGTAAAAAATAAACTAAAGAAAAAACAGGACTGTTATTAATAGTTCTCAAATTTAATAATGATATAGTTATGTTATCAATATGTCAAATAATCATTATAATATATTTTTGTTTCAGACTAAATAAAGTGAAAGAAGAGTAAGTATAGTAGAAATAACTTTCAGATTGAAATAAATGTTGTGTTTTACGATAGAAATGTGTTAAATTGCTTATCAGATGTATGGCATTACAAAAATACTATGATATTGATTGATTGAAGGTCTAGGCCATATTTGTTATATATTACACAATTTTGATAAACTGCATATTTTCAAAATAAAAAAATAATCTCATTATAACGATAGTTAAATTTTATTATTATTATTATTATTATTATTATTATTGTTATTTTTATGCTTTATCACACGTCCGTTTGAATAACAGATTATATTATAGTTTCCCCCTACGGTTTTGAAACATGTAATTTAGGTAAATATATGCAAGATCAATGTCAATAAAGATGATAAAATATAGAGATTTTATCCAGAGCATATCTCCTACACATATGGAGTGATTCTAATAAAACTGCATGGAAATGTTCACCACTACGAGAAGCAGTACAATTGTACTTATTTATATAGATAATGGGGGTTATTGATGATTCAAGTAACATATATTAAAAGAATTGGAAACAAACATGACAAAATTTAAAGTTAAATGAATGACCTGAACAGACATTGTCTACTTATTAATTGACATAATGTTACTTTAAGAAAGTGCACTAAAACGCTTTTTTTAGTTTATCCTCGTAACTTATAATCTTATCTTATGAATAATTTGTTTGATTATTTTCAGAATACGAAACAAGCAACAAAAGTAAGTAAATAAGATACTGGATTTGCAAACGATAATTATGTGCAACCAAAACAGAAACGATAAGCAACGTATCAATTAAATCTTATATTCTCAAAAAAGACACAAACGGAATCCTATATAATGGCGAAACCGGCAAAATTGTAAATTATTCTGGTTCGATTTTCTAAAATTATAAAAGTCAATATAAGCCCTGACATAGGATTCATTTCTTTATTACGCTGTTCTTTGTAAATATAACTGAAAATTCATATATTTGTCATATTATTTGTAATACGGCCTACATTGAAAGATTTTCACACAACAAAATGAACAAACTATCGCAGATTACTGGGATAGACTGTTGCGTTTAACATACATTACATTTGATAATAATTAAACCTTGTTTTGGTTTCAGAATTTATAAACTAAGTGAATAAGTTGATCCTATACTATATGTATATTAAACAAGTGTTTCCCTCGCAATAATAACAAATATCATCTGTACCAACTTTAGTATTTGTGTATACCGTCTATATTTATACCCATTTGATTATTGGTTAGACAGTTAATTGTTTTTCTCTTAGCTGTCCGTATTTCTTAGATATTTTATCAATGTTTTGTCGAAAAGCTAATGAAATGAAACTTTCGATAACGTGTGATATCTAAAATAAAATTATCATGTACTATATAAAGTAGTACCCTACATTGCCGAATCAATAGTTGTCTTTACACTTATTACCATTAATATCTTATTATATTGCTTTGTTGAACAAGTAAGAAATGATTATAATTAATATTTTGTTTCAGAATAGATCAACTGAACAAAGAGTAAGTTTATTAGTTTATTATTTAAAATATCAAACACGTGTTACAATGAACAGTTAAGCATTCCTCTTACAATTATCAAAGAAATAATGACTTCGTGTCTCATTGCATCTGTGAGTAAATTAATTTATATTGCATTTATTGTGTATCTTAAGTATTGTTCTAAGGTGTTTTATAAAGGTTGATTTAAGTTATTATTCGGGAAAAGGTAACTCTATCAAGATTTATGCACTCTTTTCTTAAATGAAATGATGTTTACTTTATGAAGATTTCAATCATTGCTAACATCTACAGTAAAGAAACTAACAGGAAAACAGTGTGTGGCATTTTTCAGCAATGAGTATCTCATGATTTTGCTAACCATTGACGAATATGTTTGAATGGAGGTTTTTAACTCAAATAATTTCAAAATAATTAAAGATCCTGTAACTCAATTTTTTATGGCTTTATATCATAAATAATTATAAAATGCTCAAATGATTATCAATATTGTAAGTTGCAAAAAGGCATTATTTGTAAAGATATTACCGAATTTACATTTCATTTTAATAAAAGGTAGTATTTAGAAATTTATTTTCTATAAAGTCTCAGTCAAATTGTTCAAAAAGAAATGAATGCACATATTTTAATGATTACATATAATATGAATAAATATTTGCAGTACATACTTTACATATTCTTCGATGTTTGAAAATTGTTTAAGAAGCATAATTATATACATATATAAAGTTTCACTCAGTGTGGTTACAACCACAGGATCTTTAATGCATAACATATTCGATACACATATGAAAATTGTGTTTTGCTAAATGCTTTTATGCCTTTATTATCAATATTCTTATCACAATTCTATGAAAATTACAAATAACAAGGGGTACGCGACCCGGCGCACGCTCATGATTCAACAAAATGTCGACATTTAAATTTAAATTTTAAATTGTCACCGGTATGTATATATCAGCATATAATTGTCCTCTCATTTTGATTAATAAATCAATCTGTGATTATATTTTTTTCAGACTGAATGAGGAAGAAGAAGAGTAAGTATATTATTTTCCTCTTTAATGACAATCACAAATAAGAACCATTTCATAAACAAATAGGACATCCATCATCAAAAGTTTTATCATATAAATGTACGGTTTATAACAAGTTTGTTAGAAAAAAACAAATTTCAGGTTTTATTTTACGTGGGATGTACAAAAAGTTCGTGGACTACAGTTCTACTGTTTATATTTTTTATTTACTTGTGTACATTAATTTTGAAGAGAAAACTACTGTAACATGTCCTTAATATCTCGTGAAAAAATCAATACAATATGTTAACGAATCACAATTCTATGAAAATAATAAGGGGTACGCGACCCGGCGCACGCTCATGATTCTGTGACGATTGTTCTCTTCTGCCTAAATTCTATAATGATATTTAGGTTATTGTAAACTAAATGGTTTGTAAACAAAATATTACCTGTGTTTAATGTATATTGCCGGTATTCCCCCAAAAATAAGTAAATTTAAATGTAACATTTTTAAAAACTAAATGCCCCTTTTTTTACGAAGTTTTTTAAATTGTAACGTTGGGGGTAATTTTTTTATTAAATAAATATTTTAAAAAAATCCCCATTTCCAAGGGGAAAATTTTTTATATATTTTTAAAAAAAGCCTAAAAAAGGGGCCAAACCCCAAATCTAAAATCAAATTTTAAGGACCCCCTTTTTTACCCTTTTAAAACAAAGTTTTCGTTTCAAAAAATTTTGTTTTAATTAAAATTGATTCCCAAAAATTTGAACAAAATTTAAATTGGTTTTTAAAACATTTTTTAAAAACCCAATTTAACTGGGAAAAATAGCCCTAAAAAAAAATTTTTTAAAATATAACGCTAGCCCGTGCCCCGGTTTTCCAAAAATTGGGGGCCCCCAAAAGGGGGAACCCCTATTAGTTTAAATAGGCCCAAATTACCCTAAAATTTAAAAAAAAAAAAGGGGGGGCCCCAAACTAGCTTTTTTGAAAAGGCTTAAATTAACCCCCCCGACTTTTTTTAAGGGAAAAATGGGGTTTAGAAAGGGAAATAAAAGGTCCCCTGAAAAACTTTTTTTAAAAATTTACGATGAAAAAAGGAAAATCTTTTGGAAATTTAAAATCCCTAGGCTTTAAACTCCAGAGAGGATTTTATTGTCTTTTAAAACCCAAATTTTACCCCGACAAGTTAAAATTTAAAAATGGCTACATCCCCCTGCTATGGTTAAAAAAAAGAGAAAAAAACTTTGAAGGTTTTTTCACCAAGTAGAAAAACTACCCCAAAACCTAAACGTCTTTGCCTTTTATTTCCGTTTTAAAATGGGGAAAAATTAAAAAAGAGGGATTTTGAAAGACAGAATGAAACCCCCCCAAAGACGGAAAAGGGTTGTTTTAAATTGCTACCCCCTTTGGAAAAAATCCCCAAAAAAACAACCCGAAATTTGGGAAAAACAATCAAACTTCAACAAAATTTTTATTACAAAGTAAAAGATTCCCCAAAGGGCTAAATTTTTTTGAAACCGCAAAAAGTTTTGACCCCAAATTTTTGGAAAGGACCCAAAATATTAAAAACAAAAAACTTTTGGAAAAGTTTTTTTGCAAATTTTGGGGAAAGGTTGGGGAAAGGAAAAAAGAGAAAGGGTTTAACTTTAACTTTTAAAACTTTAGGGAACAAGCTTTTGGAGTGTTGGAAAATTTTAAAAAAAGACACCAAAAAATTTTTTGAGGAACTTTTTGAGGGGCAAATCGAAAATAGATTTTTTCAAACCAAAAAAAAAATCAAAAACTGGGGTTTTTATAGGAAATTTTAAATTTTAGAGATAGACAAAAAAAAGCTAAATTAAATTTAATGGGGTAAAATGGGGCAAAAAAGGTTGTTTGTCTTTTGGGGAAAAAAATGGGGTACCCCCCCCGGGTCCTAAAAGAAAGTTTTTTTGGGAAAACTTTTTTGCTAAAGAAAAAATTTTCCCCCGAAAGCAAAATTTTTTAAAATTAGACATGCCCTCCCCAAAATTAAAAAAAAGCCCAAAACCCCCCTTTAATTTTGGAAAAAAGGAAAGGGAGTTTAAAGGGAAACCCCGTTAAAAAACTGGGAAAACTTTTTTACAGAAGGTTTAAAAAAAGCCAGGGAAAATTTATAAGAAAATTCGGGCAGCAGAACTTGCAAAAATTGGGGAAAAAATTAAACTTTTATCTTCCCCTTTTAAAAAAAAGTTTTTTTATAAAATGGCCCAAAGTCAAGGAAGAAAAAAACGGGGGCAAATTTTAAAACTTTTTACCCAAAAACACCAAAAAATGATCCAAAAAAACGTTTTTAAAAAAATATTTTTCCCCAAAAAAATTTTTAACCCTCGTTTCCCCTTAAAAAATTTAAAAAAAAGGGAACCCAAAAAAAAAAAAACCCTTTCGTTAATACTTTTAGTTTTTTTAACATTTTTTTGATTAGGGGTTTTTTACAAAAAAAAATCGTTACAGGGGGAAATTTGGGGAAGAAGACATGGACAAAAACTAAAAAAAAAAGAATACTCCAAGCAACTGGAAAAAAAACCCAAAAAAGGAGGGTAAAAAAACCCCAAACAAAATTAAACAATTCGTCCAAGGGCATTTTAAGGCTGGTTTTTATGCCTTTTTGGGAAAAGGGTTGGGGAATGTTTTCAATCCCCAAATTTCTTTAAAAAAGATTTCCCGGAAACTTTCCCCTTTTTTGTTTTCTCAGAAAAAACTTTTGGGTTTAAACTTAAAAAGCCCAAATTTTAAAAAAAATTAACCCCCCTTTTGAACTTTCCCCCGTATCAAAAATCCCAATTTATCTTTTTTAAAAGTCCCAAAGGGGCAAAAGGGGAAAAAAAACCAGGTTTTTTAAAAGACAAACCCTTTTTAAGACCAAGGTTGTAAAAATGGCCTTTAAATTTGAAAATGATGTTTTTTTTTTAAAATCTTGAAAATTCAGCAACAGCAAAGGGGGTTAAAGTTTTTTGAAAGTTTTTTGGGGAAATTTCCCAAAGAAATTTTAAAAGGGGATATTGGGTTTTTTAATTTTTATTGTTTACCCGGGGAAAAAAAAAGGGTGGGTTTTTTTCAATTTTAAACCCGGGGCCCCGATTCAAGGCAAAAAATCTTTTTGAATCTAAGAAAAAATGGGCCAAAAGTAAAAAGAAAACAGAACCCCGAATTAAGCGAAAAATAAAAATCATGTAAAAAAACAAAAAAAAAAACGTAAAAAAACGAAATTTTGGGTAACAATTTTGGGGGGTTTTTTTTTTAAGTAAATTTTAAAACCCGGGAAAAAAGACCCCAAACCCCAAAAAAAAAGGGGGCAAATTTTGAAAAATGGGGAAAACCAAAATTTTTGCGACCCCTTTTGCCCGTATTTTTAAAACAAAGGGATTCCGGAGCTGAAAAACCCAAAAAAGGACCAAAATAAAATTGGGAAAAAAGAAGAATGAAAAGGGAAAAAAACCCGGCCCCAAGATGTAAAAAGGTTTTTCCCCCAAATTACCGAAACTTTAAGCGGGGAAAAAGAAAGTAAAACCAAAGGGGTAGAGTCCCGGGTTTTTCAAAAAATGACAAAGGGGGGATTTGAAATTTAAATGAGAAAAAACAAGTTTTAAAAAACAAGAAAGTTTTGGAAAAAAAGAAAACTGTTTTTTTTAGAAAAACAATATGTTTTTTCCCCTTTTGGGGAAAAATATGAAACCCTTCTTTGGGGGATATAAAACCAAAAAAAAATAAACCCCCCCTTGTTTTTTTGATCCAATTTTTTTTTGAATAAAAATTTAAAAAATTTTAGTTTTAAAAAATACGTAAACATGCGGGGCGCCCCTGAATTTTTTAGAGACCGGGGGGAAAAGTGACGATTGTTTCTTTCCCGCCTAAATTCTAAAAATGATATTTAGTTGGGGTTTTAACCTAAATTGGGGCCCGGAAGTTAAAAAGTAAAAAAAAAATAAAGTTTTTTCCCGTTTGGGGTTTTAAAATTTTAGGTTTTTATCTTTTAAAAAATAAGTAGGAAAAAAACATTAAAAAAAAAATGAATAGGGTTTAACCCAAATTTTCGTAGCAAAAAAATTTTATTTAAAGGGGTATTTTTAATTTTTTTTAAAATATCAGAACAATTTTAAAATTAAAAACATTCGAATTTCCCCAAAGCAATTCCCTACCCCCAAAATTTTTGAAACCCTTTAAAAATTTTCTCTTTAAAGGCCTTGGGGTTTTTTTTCAAACTTCAAGGGAAAAAAATTTATTAAATTTTAACTTTCCCCTTTAAATTGGGGATAAAAAAGAAACCCCCAAAATGCGGAAAGATCAAAATTCCCCCCTGGGCCAGCTTTCCCCCCAAAATGTCCCAAAACCCCCAAAAATTAATTAATTAATATTTTAGTTTAATTTTTGGTTCTTGCACTTTTTTACGGAAAATTTTAATTTCCCTCCCAATTTTTTTCATTGGGGTTAGGGGTAATTTTAAATTTCTAAAGTATTGAAAAATCATATCCCCAAGGGGGATTTTTCTATATTTTATTAAAAAGCCTAAAAAAATTTTTCCCCCCCTCAAATTTAAAATAATTAAAGAACCCCCCTTTTACCTTTTTTAAAAAACGTTAAATGTTTTCAAAATTTAAAAATTAAACTTATTCCCAAATTTTTAAACAAATTTAAAATTTTTTAAACATTTTTGTAACCCAAATTTTAAAATGGCAAAATACCCCCCTAAGAAAAAAATTTTATATATAAAAAAGCCCAGCCCTTGCACGTTACAAAATTTAACAAAAAAGTTGACATTTAAATTTTTAAAAAAATTTAAAACCCGGGGTCATTGGGTTTTTTAAAAATACATTTTCCAGTGGGAACCCCTGTCCCCCCCAGAAACCATAAAACCAAATTTTTTCCCGGTTTTTTTTTTATGATGGAAAACAAAAAAAGGGTTAAGCCCGGTTTTTAAAAAATTTTTTGCTTTTAAAAAACCCCCCCGTTTTTAAAGGGGCCAAAAAACCCACAACCTTTTTTCCTTTTTTTGCAATATAAACAAAACTTTTCCCGGGAAATGGGTTTTCAAGGTTGGAATTTTTATTGGTGATTTTTTAGTAAACAAAAATTTTAAAAACCCCCCTGATCTAAAAATTTTTAAAAAGTACATTTTTAAAAGTTTAAAAAAAAAAAATTTTTAAAAATTTAATCCAAAATGACAATTAAACTGCGGGGGGGAAAACCCTTGAAAAAACCCGGCCTTTTTTCAAAATTTTCAAAAAAAAATCAGGAAAAAAAACGAAAAACAAAAATTAAAAAACCCCTTTAAATTTTTTGTAAAAAAACGCATATACGAGGGATATATATTTTTTAAAGAAAAAAATTTTGATATTGTTTTTGATTTTAATTTGGGGTTTGGGCCCGGGTTTCCCCATGTGAAGACCCAATAAACAATGCCCGGGGCCCGCTCGCAAAACCCTTTTATACGGCCCCAAACCCTCCTGTTTGAAATTTTTAATTTAAAAGTACCCCCAAAGTCCTTTACCCAAATCCCCCATTCTCCCCCCGCCCCCCCCTTTTGTTTTTGGTTTTTGGTTAATTTGGCCCTTTTTTTTAAAATTTGCGCCAGCTGAAAACCCAATGAACCCGGGCCCCCGGGGGAGTGGGTTAAAAAGGGCGGACTTCCCAAAAAAACTTGCCCCTAAAACCCCTGTGGGGTTTTGAATCCCCCCACAGGGATTTTTGGGTTCCCTTTTATGTGAGGAAAACTAAACCCGCTTTGCTTAAAAGGGAACCCTGGGGGGTTTCCTTTTCTCCCCAAATTTTCCCCCCTGCCGGGGGCCTGAAAATATTTGCCAAACCCGAAGGGGCTTTTTCCCCCACCCTAAAAGGGTGGGAAAAGTCGGTTTATTTTGAAACCCCAAAAACTGGGGGGTTTGTGGTTAAAGGTTTTAAAAACCCAAAAAACAAACAAAAACGACCCTTTTTTTTTCCCCCGATTTTGGCCCCCCTTTGGGTTTAATTTTAAAACCAACCCCCATATGGGAAAAAAGGATAAACCCCCCCAATTTTTAAAGGCAAAACCCTTTTCCCAAAGTCATTTTTTTTAGTTTTTTAAAAAAACGTTATTTTTTGCTATTTACGCTACCAACTACTGTTGCTCAAAACTTGCTTTTTTAACCATTTAACGTCTAAATAACTTCGAATTTCAGATTTATGTCATGTAAATATTGATAGATGTTTACCCATATTTTACCCGATGAAATATGAAAAAGAGTACCATTATCATGAAACAGGAAATTCCAAAATATCCTGATATAACATTGTTCTTAGACTAGTGATGTCGTTGATAATGTTTATTTTAATTATAAGGGTTGTATAATCACGTTATCACACGTAATAAAAAAACATGTTTAAAGGATTATAAATATTTTTTCCTGAAATTGTATATCCTCATATTTACAAACTATCAAAATATATCATGTCATATTGTGATCGAAGAAAATTTACGGTTTTTTGGTTATTTTGATCTAAATGTTACCCTCGTTTGCATTTATGTAAAACCATTTCAAATGAAGCCTAACTTATATGCCCATCATATATTTTTGATCAGAAAGAAAGTTGTGGTTATTTGAGTGTCACAATATTTGATATTACAAAGATAGAACGGTTTCAAAAAAAATCGGTGCTAAATGTTTCAAATCATGATCAAGTAGAATATACGTAAAATGTATGCACTTTATTCTGCTTTAATTTATGATTTAACTCTTTGTACTTATTTTATCCCTTGCCTGTTATGCAAGGATATATATTTGACATTGTCAGCCCCGCTTTTTATCCGGCCAATAAAAACGTCCAAGAAATGGGTGCTAACAAGATTTTTAATAGTACAATTATCATGTGCAAATAGTAAATATAGCTTAAACCGATACATGTTTTACGGATAAGTGATAAATATGTATTGATAATTTTGTTTGTTCTACCGATATGTGTAATATAATTTTACGAGTGTTTTGAGATGCATATTAAATTAAATTATGTATAATAATAACAAATGTATTCGTTACTGTCCGAAAAAGTTTGAAATATATCGAAGACAATAAACAATATTATAGACATAAAATAATTTTATGGCACTTTAAAAAACGTAAGAATAGGTTTCACGAATTAATGATGATATGTTGATGGCTTTATTGATTAAATTCATGTGTTTAAAATGAGTGCAATGTGATAAGTCATTAATATGACTACGCATTTGTTGTGGAAATGCATTTCACCATTTTCCGGTTAAATTTTGAATTCTGCTTAAGCCGGTGCTAAGGGGCGTGGACGGTAACTTGCAATTGCACTTTCCAGTATCGTACATGGGCAGGCTCAATCAAACCGAGCCTGCAACATTTTCAATTTTGTTGCGTTGGACTTTCTTTAGGGATTCTGATTATCTCTTTTTTAATTGTGTATAAAATATTCATCTGTTGTAAATGTTAGATGCGATGTAGTAAAGAGAATAATTGCTATAATTTTAGTAAACTTTATTATGTGTGTTAATGTACGTCAAAACATTTTAAGCTCGACTATTCGAAGAATATGGAGAGCTATTGCAGTCACCACGGGGTCGGCGTCCGCGTCTGCGTTGGTTAAAGTTTTTTGTAAAGTCAAATATCTCAATTACTGCTTGAGACATTCAATTGAAATTTACAATACTTTTTATAGTAACAATGTACATCAGTTTGCAAAGTTGCATAACTCTACCTGCAACATTTGCAGTAATTATGCTCCTTTGAAACTAAGAAATTTTGGTTAAAGGTCTTAAGAACTATCAAAGATATTTACTTGAAACTTTACACATGTACTTAGGGTCATAATTGAAGGTCAGATCTCAAGATCCATTACTCTGCCATGTATTATAATGCTCCCTTTTGTACTAAAAAATCTCCTTTTCTTGGTTAAGTTTTACATGGCAGCTGTAAATTGTTGCCCCGTTCTTCACTTCAGTGTTTGTTATATTTTTCTGGTCCTTCTGTATCATTGATGCCAGCACTATTAAATGTTGAGAATTGAGTACCGCTCAAGCCGGTGATAGGGGGCGTGAGGGATGTCTCACGTATTCATTATCCCTCATGTACAGACTCAATCAAACCGAGTCTGCAGTTCTCTTGTAATTTTGTTGTGATAAATGCTTCCGAGGGATCACTTTGTTTCCATATTTGCATATCTCTGAAACTATTAAAGATACAAACTTGAAACTTCATAGGTATATTTGTGGTCATAAATAATAATCACTGAACAGCACTCATATCTGTGTCATGTATTTAGGCTTATCCATCATTTCACTAAGTCTCTTGGTTAATGTTTACATGTAATTTTTACATATTTAAAGATTTTGATTTGAAACTTCACACATGAATGAAGGGTCATAATTGTATGTCATTGACCAAGTTCCATAACTCTATCTTGCATTAAGGCTAATTTATCTCCCCTTTTCTACTTTGACTCTTGCTTAATGCTTACATGCAAGTTTTACATATCTCAATAACTATTAAAGATATTCATTGAAAACTTCATATATGCGTTTAGGGTCATCATTGTAGGTCACTGACCAAGATCCATAATTGTCCCTCGCCTTTTCCAAGAAAAAAGGGAGATATAGAAATAGGCTCCGTCCGTCCGTCCGAGCAAACATTTGGGTTAAGGGACTATATAACAGTAAAGAGAAGCCCTTAAGAAAACAAAGAAAATGACAAAGAAAATAGCCCCTTGACCCAAAATGATGGACCATCCATCCGTCCGTCCATCCCACCTCAGTGTCCGGTCCATAACTTTATCATTTATCAAAGGAAAAAGTTACAATAATAAGACGATATGACATGCATAAAAACCTGCACCCCTACCTCCAAGGTCAAGGTCACACTTAGAGGTTAATACTTAACATAATAGATTTTTAAATTCTGTGTTTCATTATATTTCTAAATAATTTAATAAATTTATTGTTGCATTTGCATATCTAGCAGTGATCATAATTTTGACTAATAATTCTGAGATCTATACCTCAATCTTTTGAAATATCACAATTTTATGCTTCATATAAAACTTCCCTGAAACGTGGGACGTTGTTAACTCTGTTACAAATTTTGTTCTATCTTGCATTTAAGCTGATTTTTCTCCCCTTTTGAACTTTATATTTAGATCAATATTAAGGTGCAATAATTATAACAGAACAATCATTATCATTTCCGAAGGTATTTTGTCTTCAATACATTTCTTTTTCTAACATCACTGTCCTTCAAATTCCAACACGTCCATTACAAAACTGCTGACTTTTTCCTTGATTTTAAAAGGAATCTGTCGCATATATTTTTATAAACAAAAATAAGTGTTCCTAATAATTTAATCTTTTTACACATTTTTGTTCACAGGTAGAGGCCTTTTTATAATTAATGTGTACAGAAGTACTTTTGCTAATAATTCTCATCTTTATTAAAATACCTTTTCACATTGCAATTTGACCGAAATTGTACTTTGTTCATACGTGTTTTGCTTTGTTGAAATGTTTATTTGGTTTTATGATATTCAGATTCGTATTGGTAACTTAATCTTATGACGGCATCATCCATTTTGTATAATCATAAATACTAATAAAAAGTATCAGTTGTGTCATAACTATATAACTGCATATTTTTAATAAATATTTCAATTTTCACTTGCAGTACTTCAAACTTCTTTTCAAAAGTCATGTTCATAATAATATTCTGATAAATATATAATTGATTTCCACTAAACTAGCCGGGTTAACGCACAGGTTTAGTGCTGGTCTGTCAAAAGGTAGACCTGTATTCAATCCCTGTCCTTTCCATTAGTCCAATTCCATTATTTTGATAAGTGTTCTAATTGTCAAGCATGTTGTCATCGGACAGCTCTGATTTGTTAATTTCCAAACTTATGCCCCATTTATAATCAATGAATTTCATTGGTATTTTTCTGCTTGTAAGCTGATATTTCTCTAACTACTGAAGTGAATGGAATGAAACTTAACATGTATTTTTACAGTGACTTTTTAACATGATTGGCATAGATCCCATAACTCTGATTAACTTATTTACATATTTATGCCCCTTTTTATACTTCATTACACATCCTCGTGACAACTGTATCGAAAAGTCGAGCATTGCTGTCCTCCGATAGCTCTTGTTTTTACAAAGGAAACCTTGGCTTAAGTTTGGATGGAAAGAACTGTCATATAAATGCTAAATTGACTGAATTTTCATGAAAAGGAAGACACGTTTTGACAGCATTAACTTTTTTTATACAAATCATAAAACAATTAGAAAGAAGGACTTTTGCTATGGTTTGGATACACAAAAATATGAAATATGAAACACGAAAGTCATTTTTGGAAAAGTATGATCATGATTTTAACAGAAATCTACGTTGTAAAAAAAAAAAACATTTAATGGTTAAAGCAAGTTTGTTTAAAAAAATATCTTGTTTTACTTTTGATATTCGCTAATGCCAAATTTATTTCTTAAAATTATATGTGTCAAATTAATATAGATTATTTAAAGTAAGACTATACATTCGCCTTTTGAAATTTTATTAAAATCATCTGATCCAGTATATTATTAAATGACATTTAAAGGTCTACTAGGCCCATCTTTGAATAAAATATTTTTAATGCCGAATTAATTAATATCTAGGAAATTCTTACTGAATTTGTCTAACTTGACTGAAAACAATATAAATAAATAAAGATAAAATACCCACAAAATTTTTGTAGACATGTTTATCTATTTTTATAACTTTAGCCATTACAATTTAATACCTTCAAATTGATTCAATGTCTAGAAAAAAGAAAGCTGTAGATGCAAACGGGAATAGAAAACTTTCAAATCCTTTAGAATGCTTGAAAAATCTTTCAAGATTTCTTTCATGAAACTTCAAAAGATGGTTAAATTCAAATTACTTCCGGAAGTTTGAAATAGTAGTAATTATGTTGTAATTCGCTTTACACGTTCTGTTTGTGTTCGTAAGAAGTTCCTCTAATTGTAAGTAAGAATAGTAAGTATACATATATTACAAGACAAATTTAAACACTTGGAAAAACTGTATGCAAGAATATATTTTACGAACATATGATGGATATATAAATGGTTTCATTGGTTCGTTTTATGTGTGTAAAATGAGTGGAATGTATTATTAGTCAGAATTTATATCCGTCTTTGAGATGCATTTTACAGAGTCAATTTTTTATAATTCATGCAATTGTTATTGTTAGATATGATGTCGTAAAGAGAATGCTGATTTTTGTATATAATGTTCCACATATAACTATGCTATCAGATATCATCGTGCATACTTGAATTTCTAAAATGATTTACACAGATTGTATTTTATTTTTCATGTTCATGATCATATGATAGTATTGCTGAAATTAATAACAACTGAAGAGCTAATATATACTTTGCATTTTTTCTTTTTATTAAAGCAACTTGATATTGTGATTAAAAAAGCATTATATACATATATATGTACGTCAAATATTTTTGTAAAAAATAAAATCTTGGTTATAGTTTTTATGTAAACGTCTGTTTTATAAAATGCTTAGTTTGACAGTATCTAGATGAAAAAGAAAGGTTTCGACAGCATTTAAATCTTTAAAGCAAAGCATAAAACGTTTATAAAACAATAGTATTGGCTATAATTTGATTTACAAAAAAAAGAAATATGAATCACGAACGTCCTTTTTCGAAACAAAAATATAATGAAAAAGAAAGAAAGATATCAACAGATACCGACATTGTGTTTCTAATGTCATTAATAATGATTATTTTCTTTGATTTGTTCCTGGCTTCGTATCAGTATATATTCAATATAATGATATGTAATATAATTAAAGATATTAAGAAAAAAATTTAAGGCACGTTTCTTCAAGCAATAATTAAAATGTGTCTAACCGATTATTGGTATCCTAAAATTCATGATATTGTAGCAACCCGTTCCTTCCCTACGTCATGCGTCTGGGAACATTATATCCTTAACCACAACGTCTGATGACAATAACTATAACAAATTTAATTTCACACTACGTAAATTGGAAGAGCAGTAGGTATACATTTTGTGAAACCTTATGCAAGAATATGTTTTGTGGATTAATAATGAATATATTGATTGTTTTATTTGCTCGACTGATATACGTAAATTGAATAGAATACAATTAATTATAAGACATATTATACGTTTGCATTTGAAATGTAGTTTATCGAGTTATATTTTCTTTATATTATATGCATTTGTTAGATGAACATGAAATCTGAATAACAATTGCTGAGTTTGCTTACAATCTTACATATGTTTACTATCTTTTCTACCTGACATTATCATACATGTTAGAGTTTCTGAATGATATAGAGTAATATTTGTTTTATAATTCTTGTACACGATTATGTAATATTGTAGCTAGAACATATTATAGGTCCAATGTATATTTTGCATCGTCCTTGGTTTTGTAAACAAATAGTTATAATATTAAGTAAAAAGGCATATCAGTGTGTATATGTTCATCAAAATATTTTGTTAGAAATGAAATGCATATCATGTAAAAAAGCTTTCAAAAAATGAAATACATAAATCCTTTATAATTATGAATAATTCATCATTGTCGTTTAGTGGTTTTATGTTGACAAGCTAGAATGAATCAAATATCATACATTTTCTCATACCGGATCCTCGGAAAATATTTCTGATAATTCCATGTTGTTTTTATCATCATGATCATGATCATCATCATTATCATCCTTTTTCACAGACAAGCAGTTATTGTGTCGTTGATATACAAAATGTAGGCATGAATTTTACTTTGCCAATTTCCTTATATTAAAGAAGAATAGAAAAGAAAAAAACAGTATAAATACAACCATATAGATGCTTTGTTTTTCAATATAACATAATATTTTCATATATGATCTGTTTTAGAACATGGGATCCATTTGGACCGTGAGTATACTTTATACAACTTTTAAAACTTGTTCTGTAGAATAGGCATTTCATTTGACCCATACTTGCCATACTTGCTATAAAAAAGTTAATGTGTTTCATTATATTATTTTTTGTGTATCTTCTTTACGTAATACTCTGAATACTATATATATGAATTTTTGTTTTACACATACACTAAGATTCTAGAAAATTCTTCTCTGTTTGATTACTAGAGCAAGACATAAAATTTCGATTTGTTTCTGTATCTTCAACGAAACAATTGGGGATTATTTTAATGCTTTGTCAGTTATGATAAATATGTGTATATTTTTTAAATGTGTTATCAAATCGATCGGATACATTGTCTATTTGCGCCATCTTTATGAATTGTTACAACAATAAGATACTGTCATACATGTATATCAGCTCTTAATGTAATTAAAAAAACGTGATTTTTATTTTCATCGCTAAACTATCTACTTCTGTATACCCGAAAAGTATTCAGTGCATATTGTTATGCACATGTGAGACTTATTGCCAAGAACTTAAATATTTAATACAATATATCATACACGTAACTTTGTGGACCACATTGAATCATAGATCTTTTAAAAAAATATATATGAATGAATTATGCCCCCACCCTTGACGTCATTAAATATCATAAAGAAATTAAATGTTTTTAGACAAGTTTGTAAATGGGTCTCTCCCATTATTGAAATATTATTTCTTATTTTAGATTTACATTCATATTATGGCGTATATTGTCCCGCCTTTTTGGTGCTTTTCTTTCAAAAGATCTAATTCATAAGTATTAAGTGACCTTAAATAATAAATAATACTGTACAAGTGGTTAATTTTGCGACGTGGAAATATTTGCGATTTTTGTGAATGAAATCTATTCACAAAAATTTGAAAGCCTAGAAATTATTTCTTTTAAGGCAAACTTTATTCTATCATCTGAAAACACGTTTTCATAAAGCATCTTAAATTATTAAAGTTGACTCTTCATGTTCTAAGATTATTTTGTGTTACTGTTTGTTACGTTTCTCACAAATGTTTAATGTGTTAATAACACAATAGCTTGTTCATATAACAAATGAATGTTTCAAAATATTATAAAGGACTGTATTATTATGTTCTTAATCAAACTAACAATGTTTATTTCAAACACATAGATGAAAAGTAAGGGTATTAAACAACTGAATTGAACGTTAACAATATCGGCATTTTTTAACATGTACCTGCTTAATTAATGATATCACACAAATAGTATTAAATTCTAAAAATAATACTTTGGCAAACATTTCCACACGCAAAAAGTCAAATTTTTGACATTCGTTTGTGACGTATAAATATCCACTTATACAGTAAGTATTGTTTACTTATCTCTACAAATCATGGCAATAAAATGACAAGTTTATAAAATTGTTTCTTCTCCTCAGGTAAATTAAATTCAGAGATGAAATTGCTTATATTATTGTATATCAGACAGGATTATGTACTGTTTACAACGGTGCTAGAACAAAACTGTCCCGTGTAAGACAAATCACGTTTTTAAAAGATTTAATTCCCACGCGCTATTTATTAGAATGACGTTGTTTTGCTTTTATGAGTGAAACTTTTTCATTAGTTTTCGTAACATTTTTCTAAAAATATGATGAATGTTATATGCAACAAAAAAGAAGCTAACACAGACTTTTGTTACAGACGGGAATATCTAGCTCTCGGTTAACTTTTATATGGTCAATCGCTTAGCCTTGTTTCCCTCGAGCTAGATATTCCGGGGTCTGTACTGGCAGCCGGGGTTTCTTATATGAGATAGCCATGTTTATTTTCTCGAACATAATGCTAATTAATATTTTTATAAGAGGTAACAGTTAAAAATGAATTTAATATAACGGATATTTATTACTTTTCTGTACGTTCATGTAATATATAAAATTTAAAATTCATGTATAACATTTCATAATAGAATAGGTTTTTATCATGAGATATAACAAAGAAATCATGGGTTGTAATTCTACAAAAGATTAAACATCCGTATCACGTACATGATATTTTGAAAGTCTCCTACCTTTGCTGAATAATTTATCACAAAATACAACCAGTATTAAACAATATTTAGAATCGTTTAGTATTGTTTATACATTATTAATTTTTTTCAGTGCTTTAAAGAGGTAAGTGAAAGAATATGTTTGCTTATCAATTACCGTATTACATAAGATAATAATTAACCGTTTTTAATTTCTTATTTGAATAATTTGTGAAACAAAAGTAATATATCTTAATGTGATATTTTCTCTTTTTTGCTGCGGAGCTATTTGTGTTTATATAATATTGTACATAGACCAGATTTTGATCAATTAATCACTTCGTTGGCAGTTAAAAATAAATTCGGAACCAAAAATTCCTTCCGACTTCTATTATGTTAAGTTATGTATTGGTTTTCGGTGGTTCGCAGCATGTGATATTGTTGAATGAGAACGGAAACAAATTTCACGCTTCAACCGCAAGGAAGGCAGTATAAAAGACAAAACAAAAATAAACTAAATGTGGTAATTTATTCTTACATAATTATGTATCTTCTACAGGAAATGACTTATTCTTTTGTAGTACGCTGTATACATTTTACAAAAATGGCTACATGAATTTGAAAGCTTTAAAAAGATGACCTTGATTAGAATTGTTGAAATCCGAAAACATTTTTATAGAAGAAGTGTGAAATCTTTTTGAAAAAAATGGCTTCAGGACATTCCTCATTCCACCATACTTAAATGGTCTTATTTTTTCAGTTTGTTTTGTTTGTTTAGATTCAGGTATTGGTTGGCCCAATACTGAGTTATTCGAATTCGTTATGTCGTTATTTAATTCTTTCCTGCTTAAATGTTAAAAATCTATCTATTGCTTCTCGGTAGCTTTTTCAGTTATCCATCTTTAAAATAATTATGCCCCCTTTCCCCCTTTCGAAGAAGAGGGGGTATATTGTTTTTCTAATGTTGGTCTGTCTGTCTGCCTGTTGGTTGGTCTGTAGACCACATTGTTTCCGCTTATTGTCGTGAAAACTATTCTACATATTGCACATATTGATAAGTTATAACCATCAGATGTCTCTTATTGATTTTAAGGGCACTAGGTCAAAGGTCAATGTCACAAGGCCCTTAAAGGTCAGACTGGTTTCCACTGATTATCTTGAAAACTGTCTTCATATTTAACCTGCAGATTGATAATAACTAGTAGATGACCTATTTGATTTGATTGAGCCTTAAATGTCTGAATGATTTCTGCTGATTATCTTGAAAACTATTTATCACAAAATATTTATGTTTAACATACTGATTGGTCATAACTGGTAGATGACCCCTATTGATTTGTGGGGTCACTAAGTTTAAGGACAAAGTCACAGTTGCTTTAAATGTCAGAATGGTTTCCGCTCATTATTTAAAAAACTATCACAAATATCTCTTCAAATATTGATTGGCCATAACTAGTAGATGACCCTATTGAATTTTGGGTCACAAAAAAATCTTGAAACAAAATGATCCCTCAGAAGCATTAATCACAGCAAAATAACATGAAAATTGCAGACTCGAGTTGATTACGTCTGTACATGAGGGATAATGAAGAAGTGCAACATCCCTCCCGCCTCCTAGCACCGGCTTGAGAGATAGTCAATTCTCAACACTTAAAAGAAAAATATAACAAAGATCAATGTCACGTGGGCCTTAAATGTCAAAATGGTTACATTTATATGATAATATATATTCTATTCCAGCTGCCCACAAACTTGTATAACTTATTAATGATAGCTTTCGTTCAGTTTCAAGAAATTTATTGGTCTTTATTTTTTCCGAAACTGAACACTTCTATGTACCCGTTTTATGGCACGTTTCTATAACAAAATTACCAATAGTATGCGTCAATGGCTAGAAAAGGGGGCATATGTGTCGTTCGGCATTTCTTGTTTAAAATTATTTTTAATAATTTCAGTTTATATTAGTGTGTGCATATTTTTTTACATTTAACATTGTACCCTCTCTCATGGACAGTGCATAAGGTCAGTATAATTATACAAATTTAAATGATTGGCAATTCGTACTAAAGTATAATGGTAATCTAAATAGAAATTGTCCTGTGCTTTGGAATGATTTGGCATTGTATTTGTAAAGAGCACAACTATTTTTGCGCGCGCAGCTTATCAATTGCTGCATGACAGCAACATTTGTACTGGTAAATATAATGTTCCTACCTGAAATCCTAATGGCATCGGAACGGACATATTGATATATGTCTTATATCGATCTTTTATCTTTTACTCTCGCGAGAAGGACAAAACCGATATCTTGACGTATTAAACCCACTTATAATATAGTTGCGAACGCTGGTACAGCAAAAATATATTTTGATGAATAACTTCTAACTCTTATTACATATATTACATTTTATTCCTCAAAAATATAAATAAGAAGTAAATATTGCTACCGGTAATGAAATTACCACATGTTTTTATTCATTAAGCCTTAACTTTAATTAACATCGATTATCAAGCTTGTCGATAATTTCTGGCTACATAATTGAGACAGTGCCTGCTTTATTTCAAAGTTAAACCTTTTGGTTTATCTGTCACTGTTCAGAAATGTTTACTATTTAGGTAAGAAGATGTGTAAAGGATTGGTAGAGCCGCAGTACGTTATTCCGAGGGTCCCTGGTTTGAATACCGGTGTAGCTGAACATTTTTCTCAACCTTTAAAATTTAGCATCCAACGGGGGACCTTGACCGAATATAGCTCCCAGTTTAAATCACATTACTCTGTAACCTGAGAAATTAATATAGCAGGGCAGTATTTCATTGTTCAGAATTATTCACTATTTAGGGGAGAAGATTTGATAGGTCAGTCGGTAGAATACCGAGGGTCCTGGGTTTGATTTCCAGTCAGGCTGCACATTTTAATCAGCCAGTTACCTACCTGATCAACTCTATTTTGTTGTTGTAAAATTAGAGACCTCCTTCAAATGACAGAAAATCCTTTTATTTTGAACATTAATTTCGCGACAACTTGTCCTTTATAAGTGTGTATCTCATTCAGTGCAGGTCATATATTTTTACAGCATATAAAGTCAATTAAATCAAGAATTATACATCTTATATTCTTTCAAATTGTCAGGCTATGAAAACAGCCACAACGAATACAAATTCAGGAACAAAATTATATGAAACAATATTGAGAAACATAAGTAAAATAAGATCGATTATAATGGGAAGTTCTAAACGTAAAATGTAAATAAACATCAAAACTTGACCTCTGATCTACAAGTGCACATAAATATCGCTAACATTTTTGAAATGTGTACGTGAAAGAATTTATATTCACAGATATTTATTTGAAGTTCAGAATCAATTATTACTACACATGTTTTTTATTACAAAAGTAGGATTGTTATCGCCTTTCTACCATTAACAAGCTATTTTTCGTTGGTGCATTTGTTTAAATATTTCCATTTTAATTGTTTGCGAGATTTTGTTAAATAATAAGACATTCATTTATCTAATGAGTGAAATGATGTATAGTTACATAAAAATGTGAATATAATGAACGTTGCATTGTTTGGTGCATCGAGCACCACTTGATATGTCTGACTGGACTGGCGATTTTTCGAGTAGGCCATTGATTTTTTATTTGTTTCTATTTGTTTCTTTATTTTCTTGCAAACTGTTACGAATTTTGAACCAATCATAGTTTCATAGTTTATTTTTTGTTGTTTTGAGGCTTTAAAGGAAGCATTTTGACCCACCCGGCCTGTCCTGTAGGTTCCCAAGAAACCAGTACAAACGAGGGTTGTTCGGGAAGTTCTGGGAATTTTGTCATATCTCCTATATTTTTTGTTTCTAAGACGTAATATTTTGCACATACTAAGATCAGCATATCACGGAACTATTCCTATTCGTATATTAACCTTTTTTAACTTGACACATCAAAGCAGTATCGCAATGTTTCTGTCTTTGTAAAGTATACGTCTGAGAGTAAGTTTGACATAATTTCACTTACTATATAGAAATTATCCGAAAAATGTACTTAGTGGCTAATTATTGCTTTTCTCTTTATAAATAATTTTTCCTGGAATGTTCCTTTAAGATAACAATTCTGACCAGCTTAACAACTTTTATAGTAAAAAATATAAATCGTTACGAAGAGTTCATTGATAAATAACGTGCTAAGTTGAATGAAAGAAAGAGGAGTTGTCAAAACATATTACATGTATTATGCTAATTAAGTTTTCTTTGAAGCCTTAATTTGAAGCTTAACAATTTTCGTAAATATCAGCTTTAACTTCTAGATATAACAGTGCAAAAATGGTCGTGTCCGGTCAACAATTATGTAACTCATGACAGGATGTTAAAATGAAATGCATAAATAGATTGTCATTCCAAAGGGCTAGGTCTCACCTTTATGTCAAAAGTCGTGATATGATTGTAAATAGATAGATGGTGTCATGTTTTGTCGCATACCACTTCTTTAAGAGAAAATGTGTTACACGCAAGGCCCTGGCACCTTAATTGTAAACATTATGAAAATGCATAAATACTTGTGTTATATATATATATATATATATATATATATATATATATATATATATATATATATATATATATATATATATATATATATATATATATATATATATATATATATATAATCAACCTTTAGTGCTTTTTCAGGAGCACAGAGGTTAAACTTTCGGATACCTTACTATAGTTTTTAATTAGTCAATTTCTTTAATAACTTGACGAAAATATATGGTTCTTTGAAACAAGTGCGAATAAGATTAAAGCACAACATGCGAGATCACTCCTCCGAGACTTTAAATATAACAGGTAGGGAAACAAATAAATTGTGAAAATCCGTTTGTACATGTCTTGAAAACTATTAAGACTATTTTTATTATTATAAATAAGGCGAAATAATTGCAACAACATTTCAAGCAAGTTGAGAGAGTGTTTTTGTAAAATAACTCTTCAAACCGTTCAAATGATAAAAGTCGCCTGCGATTGCACAATTCAAAAAGTAATAAAACTCTTAAATGCACAGTCCATCTTTCATATTTAAAGGATATCCCGGCAAATGAATGACAAATTAATATATTAAGATGATCTTATGTGCTCAAATCACGCTAAAATGACATTTTTAAGTTGCAGCATGAATTTCTGTATAAATTCTATTTTGGGTTTTTAGCGTAAATGTATCTATATTTGTTGAACAGAATATAAACGCCGACATAATCACCGAATTGTTTAAACAAGTCATTTGACTTGAAAAATACGGAAGTTAAAATAACAGATATTGTAGATATTGTATGATTGAAACAAATCCAAGTCATTCTTTTGACATGTTCTTTAACGTTTTCAGAGTTCACTGTGACAACTATTGTGAAATCTAAAAGCTCTAAGCTGGATGACGTGCGTTAAGTAGGATACAAACATTTTATCTTAATGAGGAGAAAAAGTTATGAATGAATTGCGTTTTTAGAATGACGTTATATTGCCTTTTTGAATGAAATTTTAAATTCGTACGCTACTATAAGAAACAAGTGCTTACATTTCCCTCAAGCTAGATATTCCGGGTCTATATCTAATTTACTATTAATGTATTATAATAATAACATTTTATAATAGGAATTTTTTATCATGAGAGATAACAAAGAAATCATGGGTTGTAATTCTACAAAAGATAATACATCTGTATCACGTACAGGATATTTGGAAAGTCTCCTACCTTTGCTGAATAATTTATCACAAAATGACATGAAAATGCATAAATGAGATTGTTTTCGTTTCAAGATGTAGTAATGTTTTGATGAATACGAAATACACATTTTCTCAATATGTCATTTATTAATATAAATTTGGTCAATATTCCACCTATAAATGAGCTGTTTTATAAATAAGTCTTGACTTTTGATATCCAGATGCGTTATTAACGTTTGGCATACTTAAATGGCTCTTGCTTATGCCATGGCCCATCTATTCACACTTATTTCACGACTTTAGACATAAATGTGTGGCCTTGCCCTTGGAGACTTTTGCGCAAACCGTGTTGCCATAAGGTCGAACACTTTTATGCCAAATCACTTTGATTTTCATATAAGAGCGACATGATTATTGACCGGACACGACCATTTTTGCTGCATTCTAGAAATTAAAGCAAATGTTCACGAAAATTGTAAAGATTTAAAGTTTTAAAGCTGATATTCACGAAAATTGTAAAGATTTAAAGTAAAGCTACAAAGAAAAATTAATTAGCATGTATTTTTATTTTATTTTTATTTTTAGCAACAACATAGATCACAGTTACATAATAAGATATATATATATATACATTGTATATATATATATATATATATATATATATATAAAATACAGTTTTACAATATGTAAGCAATATAAAACACTTATGTTCAGTAATAGTAGTTTTTTAAAACTCTACTTTCACTTAATTAAATCGCGTAATTTATCGATGAAATTTTCATTATGATTCATAATTATGTTTCTGAAAATGTTTATCGATGAGGCATATTCATGTATTATTTGCTACACGGAACAATTGAAAATGTTGCAGGCTCGGTTTGACCTAGTGTCAGAAAAAGTAGTAAAAATAGGAATCCATGAAGAAAGTCGAAAACGGAAAATTGAAAATGTTGCAGACTCGGTTTAATTGAAATTGTAGATGGACGGCACTGTCAAAAGTAAACTACTGTCCACGCCCCCTAACCCCAGCTTGAGCAGAATTGAACATTTAATCATAAAAATGGTACAATTTAGAATTTAAAAAACATGCACAGATGTTTATACGGCGGTTATCATGAAACATTCAATGTGACACTTTCGTGCCATTCGATGGGAAGCGGCGAATTGTCCCAAAAGTTAAAGAAAACGTAAGCCCTAGACGAAAAAAAACACCGACTGAACACATCTGTGGATGTTTCTAAATTCAAAATTTCCCAATTTTTGTTTTAAATGGGGAATTCTGCTTAAGCCGGGGCTAGGGGGCATGGACTGTAACTTGCACTTCGAAGTATCGTCTATGAACAGACCCTGCAACATTTTTAATTTTGCCGTGTTGGGCCTTCATTTTAATTTTTTTTTCTCTCTCTATTTTACATGATCCTAAAGCGTAAAACCGAATTGTCATCTTAGTAGTTCCAGGAAATACATCGATTCACATCATTAAGTCAGTTCAGTAAGCTTGAAATAAGATTGAAATAAGTAAATAAAATAAGATTAATGAATAACAAAACCTTTCTGGGTCCTTTCATTGTATTTATCAGACACTTTGGTAGTTTACTAGGTTTTTTATTTATTTATTAGTTTATTTATTTATTAAAGAATAAGAAATGTTTTGTTCCATCAGATAGTACTAGATATTTATGATAAATCTGAAGTGTATATTTTCTAAACTTTGAGTAAAGTATTTTAAGATTATGCTAGCCCACATTTTAGTAGCTTTTGCCATCATGCAATAAGCATTAACATTAAAATTGCTTTCTTTTTTAGGAGCTCCTTTTCATATTATGATCAATATAAGAAATAGTCAAATGATAGATACATGCGACGTTGTACGGAAGACGCTGTTGGAGGAGATACAAACTTAAAACAGTATATATATGTGTGTGTGTTATACATGTTAATCGACACATTGTTATTACGTATATATGTTTAATATTTACAATTAAAAAACAACAAATTCGATGTGTGCAAATGTTGTTCCTATTATGTAAGTTTACCTGCTATTTAGAAAGTACATTGAGATATTATATTAATGATGCCGTATATTCGATTTTCAGTTTTTAGTTTGTATTTTTACTGTAACATTACACTGTACGGTTTGATGATGTATTTTTCTTTTGAATATTGTACAGAATGTATATTTACTTGGGCCGCTTTTGCTTAATCATCGTGCACATAAAATCTAATTTTTTCAAAACCATATTTAGTTATTATAAGAACGATTACTTTTGTACAATATGTATTATTATATAATCTTAAAATAGCTTTAAAATGTTGTTTCTTGATTGGCTAACAAGCAATTTTTTGTAAAAACTAACACGTCAAATTAAAATTATATTCACTGTTTTTTCCTAAAAATAGATTTTCTGAAAATCCCCGAAAGACGCGATACAATGACGTTACGTCACGCCAAGTTTGCTGTTAATATTGTAAAAAACGTTGAGCGATATGTAAATAAGAGTCAAATTAGTCTTTTTAGTTACCGTCTTTACATTATTAAGAACGATAGGGATTAGTATGCCAATGCGCTCATTTAAAAGAAAGGGCCAAACTATGGAAAAGTAGACAAGCTGAAAAATAATGATTTCCATCGTATGCAATGGCAGATTTGATAAGCCATATAAAAGCTATTTCTAAATTATATAGTAAACAGATATGTACGTTCAAATGTTGAATATGATGAGATATACATGAAAAATTAATATTGACCTCGGCTATCGAATCGGTCGATTATGTTCTCCCGAGCTCTTACCATCGAATGTTAATGTTTTACATTATTATTGATTTTTGTATATTCTAGGTTTAATTTTGGTTTGAAAAATTGTATCCTTTTTATTGTTTGTGCATGGTGTACAGTCATTTAATGACATGACAGCTGCTTAATTATCAAACATTGAAGTAGTTACATAATTTTGACATTAAGCTTCGTGGGTTTTATGAAAGTGTTTTTAGATATAATCTTACAGAGTTTATGTATTGTATTTGTTGTATTTAATCAGATTAATTCTACATACTGTTTATATTTAATCGCTTTATATATCATTTAGGAATTTCTGTGTATATGAAAATTTAAAAGATATCCTGTTTTATCTTAAACAAGACATTAATAAGTACTTTTAAGCTGTTGAATATAAAGTAATGTGCACAAAAAATATACACAAGCGTAATACTAGTAGTCTCCAGAGGTATGTTTATGTGAGGAAGCTATGCATAATTTTATAAGTTAAAGTTATACTAAGGATACCTCCTCTTGTCTGAAATGATGCATGATTGGCGTCTTAGGTATTCCTTCGCCAGTAAAGTTATGGTAAGCCGCCATAAGAAGTCTACTGTGTTAGTGCCACGTAAAACCCAACTACAAGAAAACTACATATATATCGTTCTTTTATACTTAAAAATACAAATTATTGTGGCCTCTAAAATTTGCCTTTAATCAATGACGTACACCAGAATTAGTTAACTGTCGTTTTCAATAATTATCTGTCAACAGGATAACGTTCACATTTGCTTTTGTACATAATGTGCAAAAAAGACAAGCTAACCCATTACGAGTATACGTGTTTGTAAATGAAACAGAAATCCTTTTTGTCATGTTAAAAAACTTCATTTGTTATATTCGGAAGGAATTGACCCCCTAGTAATTACAAAATTATAATGAATACATTTTGGGAATATCCAGGAAATCAATTTCAGAATTAAAGTTAAACATCATAGATATAAAACTCTTATTTTTACAAACAGTTACTATTCAGCCTATCTGCATACAGTCAAAGCTATTTAAAATTGTGTTATAGATTAATTCTAATATGTAGTCTAATGGTGAACTGGTGATCAATTATTTTGTAATTTGGTAATTGAGGTGCCTTTTGGAACAGAGAGAAAGTGTTCATGAACTAAACAAATTTAAATATGATTTTACTTTGCTGCAACATTTGAGAAATTATTTCTAGAAGTGACATGGTTTAATTTTAAAATAAATTATCTATATCTGTCGGTAGTTAAAGGAAAATATCTATTATTCAATTAAGCCAAATATGTATACCCTATAAATGTATTATGTGTATTATAATAATTGTTATGTGTCATTTTGTAATTGGTGAAATGCACTCTATAATTGGTGATGCTATGGTAAGAAAATGACAGAAAGTGTGATTTAGTATACATATATAAGTAAAAATGTTCCGTGATAACTTTTTGCATTTTAGCTCAATTGCGCTCACTATGTTCAGTACTTGTATCTTCTCTGAAATATCTTAGAATTATCCTTTCTTTTAAATCCTACAAATAACAATTGATCGATATAGTGTTATGTTAAACTGATAACAAGCAATTTAAGACAAAGCTTATCATCTTATATAACGTTATTGTTTCGGAAAATATTGTATTTTTGAAATAAATTGTTACCTCTTTCTTTGTCAAAATCAATCAGGATGTTTTTTTCTCTAAAATTACATTTGTTTTGCCATAATAACATTATTTTTACATTTTTGTTTTTAATTTGTATGATTTAATAATTTAATTGTTTAGGTTTAATATTCGTTAAATTAATTAATGGCATAGATGCAATTTAAATATAAGATGCTTAATAAATTATGTTTACTGTAATATTTGTATGAGCAAACCTTCTTTTAATTGAATGTAAAAAAGAGATGTGTTTTTGAAATACAAGTAAATTTTAAAATCATTATTTTACTAATATTGATATGCTCATATATGCAAAGTTCCATGTCGGTTTAACCTGGGAGGATATTAGGTTTATTCTTCATCCGTCCACATAAAAATGGATCCCGTTATAACATAAGAAAGTACTGAAAACAATTTTATTTAACTGAAGATTATTCACGTATTTGTTTTTCTTCCTATATTGTAAAATTTGGTTGCTATGGCAACAAATTGCATTAAAAAATATGGCAAAGTAACAATAATTTGTGGAAACTCAAATCAAAAGGTACTAAAAATAATTTCATGAAACTTGAAAATTGGATAGATGGCAGTATGGAGATTATGTGTTTCATTTTAAGCTCGACGATAGGGTGTATATTGAAAGCTGTCTTACACCGCGTGTCCGAACGTGTCAGGTTTACACACAGAAAATCGTTTTCTCTTTAGCCCCTTTATTACTTAGGGTATTTACTTCAATCTTCATTTTTTTGATCACCAACCACGTCATATGTGGCAAAGTTCACAACTCTAGCACCAGAGGTATCAGAATTATCACCCTTGATCTTAGAATTTTTTACATATAAACCTCTTTATTTTTTTAGTGTTTCTACTTCTAACTTCAAAAATATGTTTCTTAGTATCATCCAAATCATATGTGGCAAGGTTCATAATTTTAGCATCTATATTATCAGAATTATCATCCTTGAACTTAAAACTTTCATGAAAAGTCTTAGAAATGGAATCCACTGTAGTCAAGATCATTTTTCTATCATGCATGACAATGTTCATAAGTCTACCATATATATTTCAAGTGTTATTTCCGCTTTAGTTTAAACATTTTGTGCTTTTAAGAAATGGTATATGGTTTATTCTGGTCAAAACCAGGGATGTTTAAAGATTTGCCCACTGTCTGTTAGTCCGTCTGTCTGTATGTCCCCCTGATATGACTTTTAAAATAACTTTGAACTTATTTTATTGAAAAAAGAGAAAAATTGAAACATAAGCCATACTATCCTGAGAAAAATGGATTTTTAAACATAATTTCCCTATCAGACAGGGAAAATTAACACATAACTCTGATACTGACAAACTAAGAACTCATAAGATTTAAGTTCATTCATGTCTTAACAATGGCATAACTGAATGGCCATGGCCGTTCAGAATGTTGCTGACATAATTCTTTTAGCCGGTAGGGGTCTTTTGCATTGCCTGCAATACTTTTATAACTGCTTGTTCATTATGCTTTAGATTGATTTTAGATTTACACTTCCTGCTTATAATATATTTTCTTCATTATTAATAAATTATAGCTATTACTAGATACAATGTGGTTTGTTGTCAATTTGATATTATTATTCAAGTACATATTAATTCAGCATGAATTTTACCGCTCATATGTAAGCCTTTGTGATCCCTGATGTGTGAAGAATTTCGTACAATACGTCATGTGCTTCGTGATTGATACAATATATCTATCCAATAATTTAGTATATTAAGACAATATAACACAGGAATTATCCATATCCGGCTCCCTACAAAATAGATATTAATGATTCAAATCTTGTTCACAAGTAGAAACAAGAGCGTGCATAGACATTAAAATAGAATCTGAAATCAATCAGACATTTTAGCGTCAAAAACACAAGTACCAGTGTTAAGTTTGTAGCTTTTTCATTGCGAAATCACTTTTAAATTTGAATCTAAAACCCGACATATAATCATTTAGCATTGCCTTATAAAAATATGTCTTTACGAGTTGTGATTTTCCATGCCACTGTGCCGCTGCTGTTAATAGACGTTCATGTATAATATATAATTAGGTTTACTACATTATATAAAGGGTTTTACCCTGAAACAATACTATTACTTGCACTTTTTTTTGGTATATCGAATAACTTATTCTTATAACTAAATTCTTATCTGCGTTTCCGTGTGGAGATGATAGTGCACGTGTTATACCGTAAGTATGTTCTGATTTTCCTTTGTCAGTTGTAGACATAAGTTGCTAGTGACCTGTTTCTTATTTGCGACAAACATGCTCTGATTTAAAAAAAAGAGGCAAAAGTATCAAAATATGAATTTAATGTTTGATGCTAGAATATAATATAATACACATGCTGATTAAAGATATTTAGATATATAGGTATATCAACAGCGGTTTCAAGACATGAAGTAAATGAATTACACAGATTCATTCATTCTCGTTTGACCTGAGATATTTTATATGTAGTGCATATGGGATATGAACCATATGTTTCCGAAAATGAAGTTCATTTAGATGCGATAATGTTTGCATATTCAAACTTTCGGCAAAACACTTGATCGGTCCTTTAAAAATTCGAAACATCTTGTCCATGGCGGCTATTCTTTTAACGGCTAAAAGCTCGAGTTCTGATGGCGATATTAAAGCCTGTGCCTGTATATCATATTTTTAATAAATCAACTTTAATCATTAATCTTGCTGCAAAATTACCCTTACAAGTAAGAAAAGGGTTCGATTATATTCTGGTTGTATTGATTATGAACATCTCGTTTTTAGCATATTTTGCATCAGAACGAAAACTAAACATTTGCTTGAATAAATTCATTCTTTACTGAATAGTTCATAGCAGTTAAAATGACAAGAATAAAGTCATTATGCAATTTTGGCCAACTTCGTATTATGAATTAATATTCCATAATTGACAAGTGAATGTGGGCAAGTGCAAAATGACAAAATCAACACCAAGTGACTTTCCAGATGGCTGAACTGTACTTACTTGCACACAAATTTAAGCTTTAGATGACATGATCAATTGCAATCTACAAAGCTTTATTTTGAATATTTATGAACTCAAGTTAAAATCCAATAACTGTGCCAAAGCCCCCACCCTGTAACTTCAGATTGACAGTTGATCTACTGTATACGAGTATATAGACATGAAGGCAGAAATTAAAAAAAGAAAACACATCAATACCTAAGCTATATATGATATAAATCTTGATCTTGGGCTACATCTCTAAACAGATCGTAAAAAATATTGGGCAATTTGCAACAAAGGAAGCACTGGTACCGTAAACTAGACTGGAAAGATATTTGGAGGCAAATACGGACTTAAAAATAGATTTGTTGCACTTATTCATTATCCCTCATGTACAGACTCAATCAAACCGAGTCTGCAATTCTTATGTAATTGCGTTGTAATTAATGCTTCCGATGGATCACTTTGTCTCCTGATTTTTTTTGCAATAGAACCGTTCTTGAAAGCACACACCTACATACAAATATCAAGCACTAAATTTATTCTCATAAAAGCAATATAAAGGGCATTTATCAATTAAAAGCAACAATTAAGCAATACTTTCGCAGCGTTTATGGGTGGTTTTTGTAGTATCATCGTACATGATGAACTTGAGCTGACCTATGTATAATGCTTGTTTGCGCATGCTCCGTATTTCTAGTAAATCTAAGATCACATGTTAAGGGTTTACAGAATAAATTTATATCTTGTGCTGAACACTCGTCGTGTTTTACTTTACTTCATTGTATCAACGCACTTGATTTAATATCTATTATTGTTCATCAATAAACGAACATTACAACATGGTGTCAGAATGAAAACGTTTAATAAATAACCTGGACATACGATAAAAAAAAATTGGAATATTTATCTAAACAAAATAAAGTTACACAATTAAATTAATATTTGAAAACAAAATGGAATTATCTGGATTGTCAGTGCCCCAAATGGACTGGGAATCTTCGAATTTACCTGAAGCTTATAATAAATTCGAACGTCACGCAAAACTAATGTTTACAGGACCTTTGAAGAAAAAGTCTGAAGAAGAACAAGTTTCTTACTTTCTATTATGGATTGGTGATAAAGGGCGGGATATCCACTGCACGTGGAAAGATATTTCTGAAGACGATGCCAAAAAGATCGACACGTTCTACAGAAAATTCAGAACTTATGTGCAACCTAAGCTCAATCCAATATTTGCTAGGTATAAATTCTACAATCAAACGCAGGGAGAAGAAACCATCGATTCGTTCTTGACAAAATTACAAATCTGTGCACGAGACTGCAGTTTTGCAAACACAGACGAAATGATACGGGACGTATTGTATTTGGCACAAATTCTTCTAAGGTTCGAGAAAAGCTTATCAACGAAGGTGCAGAATTGACCTTATATAAAGCTGTACAAATCGCTCAAAATATGGAATATTCCAAACAGCAATTGAGTTCAATGGCATCTGCGGCGGACAAGGACGTTCACCACGTGGCGAGACCTAGAAAACGTTTAATCCGAAGGCGGGAAAAGCCACAAGACAGGGACGAGAAAATGACATGTTCTAGATGCGGGACAACACATCAAGAGGGAAAAACGTGTCCAGCAAAGGGGAAAACATGCAGGAAATGTGGCAAACTGAATCATTTCCAGAAAATGTGTAAATCACGTAATACTGTGAACAATATAAATTGTGAGTCGGACTTATCGAGTGACGATCAGGATTTTTATGTATGCACGGTAAATGATTTCATTACTTCTCGACCTGATTGCGCAATGATTCAACTCCAAATTGGCCGAAAGTCCGCCCCTGTAAATTTCAAAATAGATACAGGTTCTCAATGTAACTTGATACCTCAGGAAATGCTCAAGAAACTAGATTTCAAAGGCCCCTTGCTACCCTCTGATGATAGGTTATCTTCCTACACTAAAGACCCTATCCCAGTTTATGGAAAGGTCAACTTACCCTGTAAGTTCAAGGATAAGGAAATCATTGCATGTTTTCATGTAGTAGGCAGTAAATCTCCAGCATTATTAAGCTTACAGACTTCAATAGATCTGAGATTGATAAAACTGACCTATGCTATAGAAAAACAACCAGTCACGTTAGATAAACAAAAAATCTTGACTGATTACAATGACGTATTTAAAGGCATTGGTTTATTCCCAGGTACATGCAGTTTACATTTAAAACCAAAAGCTATACCTGTAATATGTCCACCCAGGCGTGTACCTGTAGCTTTACAGGACCGTTTAAAAAATGAGTTGAAGTCTATGGAGGATAAAGGAATTATCCAAAAGGTTACTAGACCGACTGACTGGGTCAATTCATTAGTCTGTGTGGAAAAACCCAGCACTGGAAAGCTGAGGGTGTGCTTAGACCCTAAAGCACTAAATGACAATATCATGAGACCGCACTACCCTATGAGGACTATAGAAGACGTGACAAGCCAATTGACAGGTGCTAAGTACTTCAGTGTATTAGACGCAACGAAAGGTTATTGGTCGATAAAATTGACGGACGAATCCTCATATTTGACGACATTTAATAGTCCCTTCGGTAGATACCGATATTTGCGGCTTCCTATGGGTATCAAAAGTTCCCGAGACATATTTTGTCAAAAAATCGACGGATTCTTCGAGGACGTGACGGGCGTGACGTCAATAGTAGACGATCTTCTTGTGTACGGACGGACTATCGAAGAGCACGATGCAAACCTGACACGTGTTTTGGACCGAGCACGTGAAAAGGGTATTAGGTTTAACCCAGACAAATGTGTTATCGGCTCTCAGGAAGTTAAATACTTTGGTCACGTACTGACAGCTGACGGTCTTAAGCCCGATCCCGAAAAAATCAGGGCAATTGTAAAAATGAAAGCCCCAGAAAATAAGTCAGAGTTAGAAACTATTCTTGAAATGATCACGTATCTGTCAAAATTTGATTCAAAATTGGCAGAAATGGTAAGCCCTATGCGTGACTTGTTGAAAAAAGACATTGAGTTTATATGGGACAGTGCGCAAATTGACGCCTTTGAAAAGGTTAAAGTCGCAATGACTAAGGCACCAGTCTTGGTATACTATGACCCGAAAAAGCCTGTCACATTGCAAGTCGACTCGAGTGCACGTGGTTTAGGTTGCACGTGCTTACAGGACGGCAAGCCCATTGCATTTGCATCAAAGACATTGACCCCTACAGAGAGAGGTTATGCTCAAATAGAAAAAGAGACATTAGCTATACTTCATGGTCTTCGACGTTTCAAGCAATACTGTTACGCAAGACATACTAAAGTTGAATCTGATTGCAAACCTGTAGTTTCAGTTATGAAAAAAGAAATATGTCGGGCGACCCCAGACTACAACGTCTCTTATTACAGATTCAACAGTTCGACATAGAGGTCGTACATGTTAGCGGGAAAAGCATTCCCGTAGCGGATACATTATCCCGTCATTTTGTCAAGGACACGTATCCAGAATTGTCTGACGGACTTGACGTGCACGTGCACACGGTTATTAATAGTTTACCGGTTAGCGACGGAAAATTACAAGATCTCAGACTTTCCACACAGCAAGACATTCAGTTTCAGACACTGAAACAAACAATTATTGACGGCTGGCCTGAATCTAGGCATGAGTGCCCGAATTCCATATTAGAATTTTGGAATCGTCGGGATGAACTCTCGACTGTAAATGACATAATTTTCCGTGGTCAAACATTGGTCATTCCAAGTTCATTGCGAACTGAAATGATTAACGCTGTTCATGTAGGTCATATGGGAGTGACTAAAACGCTGAACAGGGCCAAGGATATTATGTTCTGGCCAGGCATGGTCAAACAGGTCACAGACCACGTGTTAGCATGCCCTTTATGTCTAATACACAGAGCATCAAATGTGAAGGAACCATTGAATCCCCACATTGTGCCCCAAAGACCCTGGCAACATATTGCCGCTGACTTATTTACGCTTGACGGACGTGATTACCTTATAACTGCCGACGTCTACAGTTATTACTTTGAAGTCGATGCATTGCCAGAAACAAAAAGTAAAACTGTTATTAGAAAATTAACAATGCATATGGCTCGCTATGGTCAAGTAGAAACACTGAAAGTGATTTTTCTTTTTATATATCCTTTAAATAACAATAATTATCTTTAAAACTTCATTAAATGCCGTTTTATTGTTAAAATAACATTTCTACAACATTAAAATTTTGGCCGCCAGGCCGCTGGGCCGCCAACTTCACAAAAATGACAAAATAAAAAAATTCTCTGAAAGTGATTTTTTCTTTTTATATTTCTTTAAATAACAATAATTATCTTTAAAACTTCATTAAATGCCGTTTTATTGTTAAAATAACATTTCTACAACATTAAAATTTTTGGCCGCCAACTTCACAAAAATGACAAAATAAAAATATTCTCTGAAAGTGATTCTTTCTTTTTATATATCCTTTAAATAACAATAATTATCTTTAAAACTTCATTAAATGCCGTTTTATTGTTAAAATAACATTTCTACATCATTAAATGTTTTGGCCGCCAAGTCACTGGGCCGCCAACTTCACGCCGCCAGGCCGCTGGGCCGCCAACTTCACGCCGCCAGGCCGCTGGGCCGCCAACTCCACACCGCCAGACCGCTGGGCCGCCAACTTCAAACATCTGAGAATTTTACTTTTGTCAAAAAATCTTTTTCTTCTTGTTTTTTCTTTTTCTTTTTTATTAATGTTTTGTTTATTTCTTTTCTGTATACTAATAATGTTTAAATAAAATAAGAAACTTTTTATATATAAATACTGAAAGAGTTATACATAGACGGAAAATGTAATAAATTGTGTGAAACTTTTATATACAATGTAATAGAAATATTTCAGATGGAAATGATCTTATGTTGACATTTAAAAGATGCAAAACAAATTAAATCATTGTTTATTACTTGTATAAAAAAAGACAAATAAATTATATTCATAGATCGTCATCAGTGGTTTTATTGTTTTGTAAGATGTATAATTCATTATGTTACTAACATGGTAAATAAATAAACATGTAATTAGAAATTTACGTCAACACAATTTTTTCTATATATCTAACTAGGTGGTCAACAATTTTCACTTTAAGATTAACTTAACAGAAGATCCTACTATAAGTTTAACTGGTCAGCATATTGTACTATAGCCAACTGATTCCGCTGGTGGACATAGTGAGACAATGTGTTTCAATGTTGAAAAACACATCTACCCATTATATTTATTCCGGAAAAAATCTTAGTGTTTATTTTTGTTGTTTTTTTGTTGTTGTTTCTTTTAAGGGAAACATGCAAAGTTCGAATTACCAACTACCTGCCGGTAGGTAGTGGGGGTTAAGAATAACCAACTACCAGCTAGTAGGTAGTTGGTTATTCGAATATCCAACTACATATCAAATCACACCGTACAATCAAATGGACAGACAGCAGTTCCAACGTCGACAGCTGTACCAGTATATACATGTCGGCGCACGAAACACAATTGACGGACGGTAAGTATTCATCTATTTTTAACATATCCCAACTGTGTTCGAGTTAATCAATGTTATGGATTCATAGTCAACATCCAAAGGAGCATACTTACAAATTTCTGGCCCTGTGCAAGCTTTATTATTACCCCTCACTTTTTTCGTAATGCTCATTTCCCATAGGCCTCTGGGAGTTATATTTACTGTTAGATTTAGTTGACAATTTCAGATCATCCGTCGTAAAAATACTGTTACCCTCGGCTACGCCTCGGATAACAGTATTTTCCTCGGGATGAAATTTTTACTGTTACCCACAAACCCATGTGTTATTTATATACTCACTGTCGGCGCGGACTTTCCGTAACCGTTCCTTAGTGTCCGCACCGTTTCTAGGTTCTGCACCGTTGTCCAGACGAAACAGAAAGTAGACACATTTCGACAAAACAAAATGACAGAATAAATGTTTAAATTGCACAGATGATTTTATACATTTACTGTAATAAACAAAAGTATTAACTTTAATATAAGTGTCTCTTGTATGGAGATTGACTCAAAAAATTACCACTTCTCTCGGTTCAAATTTCATGTACAAAAATCATTTATATCATATGTTACATACATTGTGAACTTATTGATCTTATAGTCAATTTATTTTTACGTTACATGCAAGTATTCTTCCTTTACCATATAAAACGGATATGTCTAAATACATAGAAAATAAAATAACATGTACCTTCTTATTGTTTACCTTCCTCCATATTGGGTGGAAGCACCGTTACACGGAAAATCTGCACCGTTTCACGTACCCGACAGTGATACTGTCCCTGTCCTATTTAAATAATAATAAAGTAATTATGTAGCAATATGATTCAAACGTAACCTCACAGATTTGTAGAGTAGGCGATATCAAACTTTTTGGATAGGGTTCGGCAATCATAGAACTAATAAAAAGGAGATATAAGGTAAAATCACTCAACCTTGACCATTCAGATTTATACTATAGGCGATAAAATAGAATGTTCAAACTTGCTCCTGAAATAGTATACACGGTTGTGTCTCTTGAAAGAACCACAAGTTGAATACTAAACAACAAGCTTGAAATATTATGCACGCTGAAACTACGAGTTGAATACAGAAGTACAAGCTTGTGATTCAAATATTATATAATATGCTGATGTATCTCGGCCGAGCTACAAGCTGAATACACAACTACAAGCTTGTATATTGCTTGTTATCTTATCTTAGCCGAACAAGCTGAAATATTGCTTGTTTTATTATCTGGGCCGAGTAACAAGCTGAATACCCAACTACAGCTTGTAATTCAAATATAACGTATGCAGATGTATTAGGTCCGAGCTACAAACTGAATACCCAACTACTAGCTTGTTATTCAAATATTGTGTATGCTGGTGTATTTGGTCCGAACTAAAAGCTGAATACCCAACTACTAGCTTGTAATTCAAATATAAAGTATGCTGATGTTTTTGGTCCAAATTTCAAGCTGAATACCCAACTACAAGCTTGCAATTCAAATATAACGTATGCTGATGTTTTTGGTCCGAACTACAAGCTTAACACCCAACTACAAGCTTGTTATTCAAATATAACGAATGCTGATGTATCTGGGCTGAACTACAAGCTGAATACCGAACTACTAGCTTGTAATTCAAATATAGCGAATGCTGATGTATCTGGGCTGAACTACAAGCTGAATACCCAACTACTAGCTTGTAATTCAAATATAACGTATGCTGATGTTTTTGGTCCAAATTACAAGCTGAATACCCAACTACATGCTTGTAATTCAAATATTGTGTATGCTGATGTTTTTGGTCCGAACTTCAAACTGAGCACCCAACTACAAGCTTGTAATTCAAATATAATTTATGCTGGTGTATTTGGTCCGAACTACAAGCTGAATACCCAACTACTAGTTTGTAATTCAAATATTATGTATGCTAGTGTATTTTGTCCGAACTTCAAGCTGAATACCCAACTACTAGCTTGTAATTCAAATATAAAGTATGCTGATGTATTTGGTCCGAACTACAAGCTGAATACCCAACTACTAGCTTGTAATTCAAATATAAAGCATGCTGATGTATTTGGCTCGAACTACAACCTGAATACCCAACTACTAGCTTTTAATTCAAATACATGTATTATGTATGCTGGTGTATTTGGTCCGAACTACAAGCTGAATACCCAACTACTAGCTTGTAATTCAAATATAATGTATGCTGGTGTATTCGGTCCGAACTACAGGCTGAATACCCAACTACTAGCTTGTAATCGAAATATTGTATATGCTGGTGTATCTGGGCTGAACTACAAGTTGAATACCCAACTACTAGCGTGTAATACCCACTTACTAGCTTCTAATTGGCGAATTACAAGCTGAACTACGATGTACAATGTACAAGCCAACTTCACATACCTGATACTTTTCAATTAGCACCTGATTAGTGATGAAATAAATAACAGGGATAGCGTTATCTTTGATTGGCTTTGGAGTGCTTTCTTACGCTGAAAAAAATGACATAGCTTATAGTAATAAAGATAAATAAATCCGATGTTAAGTAAGACAAAAAAAATCAGAAAAAAACCCAAAGAAAAAAAAAAGAAAACGAAAACATGTAGTTTAGATAGATACCGCACTCGGAATAGGTCTGCATTCCGGGTGGCCTCACTCACTACGCTCCATGGAAACCATTACTCAACGATTAAATCACGAATTTTTCGTGCTATTCTTTGTAAGTGTTTATAACCAGCCTATTGGATTGATCAATTAACATAGCCTTGCGACAGAAATCTTGGTGTGTGTTAAATTTAATGCATTTCAAAAAACCTTTAAAGCTGCATGCCTCCAGATGAGTCAAAATATTTCAATCAAATCAAACTTGAGAAATATGTACTAAGATTTTAGGAAAAGTAAAATGATTCAAGATTCCAGTAATATTTTAAATGTTATGTGCAGTTAATGAGTTATAGGTAAATTTCTACTGCGTTACTAACGCAGTAAGGGCTATTTAAGCATAATTGACCACTTTTTTGGTAATTAACGTGGGTTGTAAGTGCCATTTATAATGTGTAAATTGCTTCCTTTTGATTATTTCACAATATTATACATTCAAATACATTTTCAAAATTTTCATGAAAATTAGCATGAATCTGGAGGCGTGCTGCTTTAATTAATCATTTTCGTTATTTATGTAATATATTCCACACGAGGAATATACCCTGGTTAAATGTACATTACTTTTCTACTACGCACAATGCACAATTCTTATTGTCCAGTTAATCAAAATCTTTGGGAAATCTAAGATGATTAAAAGAAACCTAATTGACAGTTTTATCAAGCATGCTCCGGTATATTCAGGTAGTCATCTAAAGAAGAATTTATGATATTAGAAAATGCACCATTTTTAAATTTACCGTATTAAAACTACCGTTAAGTCGGGTAATTCTTACAAAACCCAAGCGGTCACATCTTTTATTTTTACACATGCGAGGACTTCGAGATTACATATCTTCTTATTATCTAAAATCTTTAAAATGATAGAGAGTAATCAATCTCAAAACAATTGGTACCAAGATTTTAAAATCTGGTTAAAAATTGTTTGAATCATGGAGGTCACAGTTGGATGAGTGCTGAAAAATGAGCGGCGAGTTCCATGCCTTTACTAAATATATCGATATATTTTTCACTTATACTTACATATATATATGTGACATAACATAACATGTATATATTTTATTCAACATAAAGTTGTATACATACAATTTATAGTTATACAGATACTGTGTTAACTATTGATATGACATATCTAACAAAGTTTGTATAAAAATACTTTACTAAAATATTTGTTGACGTTGCCGAGAAGTATTGTTATCACGTTTAAACAAAGGTAAAGAGTTTGGATTAAAATACTTATATATGTAAGTAGAAAGATATATGTTTATAGTATTTCTAAGAAGACATAACCGAATATATATGTACTGACCATTTGTTGTCGTAGTTATCTCCCTTTTACCAGTAATTATTATTGGAAATCTAAAGTTATGTCCTTTGTACAGATAATTTGCCCGATTATTACTTGTTTGGATATTTGTGCTTGTCATATGTGTTTCGGATTTCTGTATTGTAAGCCAACTACAAAAATATGGGTTAAAAAACTGACTATGTAAATTGTAATATTTTGGGCATACCAATAAGAAATGATATTCTGTTTCTACCAAATGCAATGGACAATTTCGACATTTTGTTTTCTCTTGGAATATTATCGTGTCTTCCTTTTTCTATTTCCAGATTGTGAGCCGATAGTCTAAATTTTGTTAAAATAATCCTATGGCTATCTTTATTTATAACGCTTAAATACTTTTCACACTGAAATTCGTGTTTAAAATGACTGTAAGACGAAAGTCTGTGAGAATTATTAATGTATGAATACCAATTTTGTTTGTAGATATCTAAAATTCTTTGTTTTATGACACATACCTTTATATTTAAACTATCTTGTTGTAGCCAGACGTAAGACATACCTATTTGATTCAGTATATTTTTATTTGATAAGCCCAGTTTCTTTCCCTGTATGATAGCTCATTACCTGCATCTTCTTTAAGCATGTTATACATTGTTTTAAGAATTGTGTTAAGTCAAGTGATATAATGTCTGTATGATAATGTGTGGCAGATACCTCGATTATTTATACTTTTCACTCTAGGTGCATATTAGTGCTACATGTATGTTAAATTTTACTAGGTATGCTGTTGCGCCGAGAGTACATCAATCGAGGATGCATAAATCGAAGATTAACAACACTAGGATTTGTTTATAAGAAAACGTATCAAATCTTTTTGTAGAAAATTACAGGGTCCAACGTTTATATATATTTGGCAAGTACAGCATTTGGGCGTATATTGCCCAGCGTTAGTTGTGCTTTTTTTGTTATTTTAAAAATCTCGCCAACTGTTAGATTCTGACAACCTGTTATATTATAGGGAGATAGTGACAGTAACAACATGAAATACGGACATATCAATAACTGCTAATTTATGGTAGAACAAGAACTGTCGGAGGACAGTAACGCTCGACTATTCGAAAAGTTGTCACAAGGGTGTTTCATTGAGTATAATAATGCTTACCTATATGAATACATAAAATTGTCCTAAAAGGTACAAACCCTTCAGTAGTTATGGAGATGCCAGCTTGCAAGCAAAAATTTACCTAGAATTTCTAAGTCGAAAAAGGGGCATAATTATGCAAAAAGCAAATCAGAGTTATGGGACTTGTGCCAATCATCTTTTTTTTTTTTTTTTTTTTTTTTTTTTTTTATTGATCAAATATAAACATTGTATTTACAGCATGGGTATATAAACATATAACTATAAATGAATTCAAAGTAAAAAACAGAACATATCATAAAAGAAAAATAATTCATTTTACATACTACACTCATTCATCTGCACTCTCTCACTGCAGTCTGCGCTTTTGATATTGTTATTGATCATATCTATTCATCTTTTCAGTCATTTACTTATCTCTAAAGCCATTTTAAGCGGGGTAAAAATATAATATGATAATAGTAATAATAATTATAATAAAAGTAATAATAATTATAAGAAGAAGAAAACAAAAATAGTGTGTTAATCTGCATAAAGGAAAATTAGATAAGAATTCACGCAGAATTAAAGGTTTCAACATTGTTATTTATCATTGCAGTCTCTTTTTCAATGTTGTAACAATATGTTATATATTTTTTAGCTCCAAAAACTGTGGGAATACTCTTTTGCATTCTACATTGATAAATATACATCTTAAAGTAAATTAAAATTAGATTTTTAGTTTTTGATAAAGGACTTTCATCTGTTAAGCCAAAAATCATTTCGTCTGCAGTTAATGACGGAAAAATATTCTTTTTTGTTTTGAAATAGATATCAATGATGTCCTTTACAAAATTACATTGCCAAAACAAATGTTCGATAGTTTCGTTTTCATTTTTACAAAAGGTACAAAGAGGATTATCATTATATTTAATTTTATGTAAATAATAGTTAGTGCCAATTATTCTATGAATAATCCTAATTTGAAACAACTGTATCCTAGAATCTTTTGTTATTTTAAATGGCATTTCGTAAATTTCTTTCCATTTACTTTCCTCAAAATGAAGATCAAGCTTTTTCATCCAGGTTGCTTTACTTGTTGGTTGTGTGTTATTAGTATTCAATAAATTGTAAGTCTGTTTTGATCCTTTATTGTTAATAATTATGTTTTTTAGATAAGGAGGCAATTTTGGTCCACAAGTTTTTTTTTACGTCATTCATACTAAAATTAAATTTTGTCATCATTTCATTTATCATTTTTTTAATTCCATGAAAGATTAAAAAGTTTGCATTAAGCCTGAATATATTATTAAAATCTTCTAATAAAAGAAAAGCACCGTAAGAATCAAACATATCTCCGATATAATATACACCGGCTTTAAACCATGAATTAAGAAATATACTTTTATTGCCAATTAGTAATTTATCGTTATAGAACAATGGTAGTTCTGCGAAGGATTCGTTATTTATAGGATACTTATCTATATATGTAGAAAAAGCATTCAAAAAAACGTTTGAAATGCTTTTTGCAATTTTATTTATGTAATGTTTTCCACAGTGAAATACTTTTTGCATATCAAATTCATTTATAATTAAGTTTTTCCAACAGGCATCGCTAATCATTCTTTTGAATCAGCTTATCTTTAAAGCCACTATAAAAGCATTTAAATTTAACATTTTTAAACCCCTCTCTGAATAGTCCTTGTCCATAACAGTATTTTTTATTTTAACATTTCCTTGCCATATAAAATCATAAAACATATTATTAAGTTTATTTATCATGTTCTGAGGTGATGACGGTAGGGCTATAAAAAGATGGTTTAAAATTGAAATCAAAAGCGTTTTGATAACTGCGATTTTTCCTATTGAAGTGAGAATTTTCCTTTTCCAATGATTTATTAAATTTTGAATCTTAATTAATTTATCTTCATAGTTTATATGTATCATTTGTTTCAAATTTACATCAAAAATAATGCCCAGCATTTTGAAAATATGTTGGTTCCATGATAATTTCCATCGTGTTTTTATACTATTTGATGAGTATTTATTTTTTCCTATCCAAATTACTTTTGTTTTATCAAAGTTTACATTTAGTCCAGATATATGAGCAAATTTCGATAACACATCAAGTGCCTGATTTAAGGAATTGCTTGACCCGTCCAATATTAAAGTTGTATCATCCGCAAATTGAGATAATTTATGTTCTAAATTATTTATCTTTATACCTTTTATTTCTTTACAGTTTCTTATCTTAAGAGAGAGAATTTCAGCACATAAAATAAAGATGTAACAAGAGAGCGGATCTCCTTGTCTGCAGCCTCTACCTATAGTTACAAAATTTGACAGAAATCCACATTGACTTACAGCAGACTGTGCGTCTTTATAAAAAATATTAAACCATCGTTTAATAGAAATTCCAAAATTAAAATAAGACAATGTTTTTTGAACAAATGACCAGGACAAAGAATCAAAAGCTTTTTCAAAATCAATTAAAAGAAGAAGACCAGGGATATCTTTCTCTTCAGTATAATGCATAATGTCGTATATAAGTCTTGAATTTTCTCCAATATATCTACCCTTAATAAATCCGGTTTGATCTTTGCTAATTAATTTGTTTAAAGTTTTTTTAATTCTATTTGCAATGACTCCAGAAGCAATTTTATAAACTGTATTTAAAAGAGTTATGGGTCTCCAATTTTTTAAAAATTCTTTTGGTTTATTGTCTTTAGGAATACATGTAATTATTCCCTGTGTTTGAGTTATGGAAAGTTTGCCTGATTCATATGCGTTATTAATAGCTCTAATGACAAAAACTCCTATCTTTTTCCAAAAAACTTTGTAAAAATCTGCGCTGAAACCAGAAGATCCTGGACTTTTATTATTTTTCATGTTATGTATAACTAAAGTTGCTTCATGATAGTTTATTTGACCTTCTAAAGCATTTGACTCTGTTGGACTTAAAACAGGTGCTTCTATGTTTGAAATAAAATTTTCAAAGGAATCGTCATTTTTATTGTGTATTTTTGCCATAAATAGGTTTTGATAATATTTTTCTAATTCTTCGAGAATTGCTGTTTGTTCTTTAACAATTGTTCCGTCATCCTTTTGAATTTTATAAATAGTTTTAGAAGTGTAATTTTTTTTCTCTAAGCTGCAAAAGTACTGTGAAGGTTTTTCACCTTCAAAAAGGCAAATCAGAGTTATGGGACTTGTGCCAATCATCTAAGATAATCACAGAGAACAAGCGTGTGAAGTTTCAATCCATTCCCTTCAGTAGTTATGGAGATACCAGCTTACACGCAAAAACTTAACCAAGAATTTCTAAGTCGAAAAAGGGGCATAATTATGTAAAAAGGCAAATCAGAGTTATGGGACTTGTGCCAATCATCTTAGATAATCACAGAGAACAAGTGTGTGAAGTTTCAATCCATTCCCTTCAGTAGTTATGGAGATACCAGCTTACACGCAAAAACTTAACCAAGAATTTCTATGCCGAAAAAGGGGCATAATTATGTCAAAAGGCAAATCAGAGTAATGGGACTTGTGCCAATCATCTTAGATAATCACAGAGAACAAGTGTGTGAAGTTTCAATCCATTCCCTTCAGTAGTTATAGAGATACCAGCTTACACGCAAAAACTTAACCAAGAATTTCTAAGTCGAAAAGGCGCATACTTACGTAAAAAAGCAAATCAGAGTTATGGGACTTGTGCCAATCATCTTAGATAATCACAGAGAACAAGTGTGTGAAGTTTCAATCCATTTCCTTCAGTAGTTATGGAGAACCAGCTTACATGCAAAAACTTAACCAAGAATTTCTAAGTCGAAAAAGGGGCATAATTATGTAAAAAAGCAAATCAGAGTTATGGGACTTGTGCCAATCATCTTAGATAATCACAGAGAACAAGTGTGTGAAGTTTCAATCCATTCCCTTCAGTAGTTATGGAGATACCAGCTTACATGCAAAAACTTAACCACAGGGACGCCGAAGCCGACAAATGGGTGACTGCATTAGCTCGATTATTCTGCGAATAGTCGAGCTAAAACTGCTTTTATTGTTGTTATCAGGCTTTAACCACGTGAAGGATATTTATGGAATAATAATATATCGTCAGCAGAAACGCCAGGAACAGAAATAAATCAATAAATAAATTTACTAAATTTAATAAATATTTACTGAAGGTAACTTAATAAATCCTATCTTTCAAGAGGACTTCGGACAATCACATAAACTTACATTTTTACACACATTTGCTTAAAACAAAATTAAATCAAACATTAAACTGTTAACAAAAGAAAAGCACGTATGAAGAACGTTTTAAGCAAATCATGTTATGTAGTTAAGGCTGCGACTATGTAGGTTAAATTTGGGTCAAAATTGGGTCATTTTTTGATATTTATGAACATTAACAGGAATATCATTCCACACTTGTAAAGCACTCTACTGAAATATATGGTGGCTGATTTGGTACGCTTTTGTGCGTCTAGTTGGCGCTAGCGACAACTCGACAAAAGCAAAACGGCGCATTGTCGGACTTTCGTCTTGTCGTCCTGTCGCTAGCGACAACACGACAAAGCGCCTAACGGCGCATTGTCGCGCAGTCGTCTTGTCATTTTGTCTCTAGCGCGACACGCCAAACGGCGCGTTGTCGCAATGTCGCCCTGTCGCTTGGCTTATAAGCTAATCCTTCAATTTGAACCGAGCGAAAATGTGACATCGCGACAACACGCCGCACGACAACGCGCTGTTTAGCATGCCGCGCTAGAAACAAGGCGACAACGCGCCGTTTGGCGCTTTGTCATGTTGTTGCTAGCGAGAACGTGACGCACAAAAGCGGACCAAATCAGCCACCATAGAAATATGATTTCTAACATAGGCTTGCACTACATCATCGCGTTCTTAATTTCTTGATCGTAGAGCATGATTTGTCCTTTTTCTGCAAGTCTTTTATATATCTTTCATGTATGTTGATGTTACATCATTTAACGTCTTGTGTACAAGTATACCAATATAAAAGTGATTTTTTCGAGTTCTGAATGGGAATCATTTTCATTCATTAAATAACGGAACGGCGGATGGTCAAAGTTTGTATCTAGAACATGTAGAATCATTCTTGCAGCACGCTTTTGTGTATGATATTACGGAATGCCGTTAGGGCACTCGCCTATGAATGTATTGAACTGAAACGCTATCGTCGAAAGTACGATGATGAAAACGCAAAATCACGAAACTACGATGGTGAAAACGCGATAGTACGATGATGAAAACGCGATAGTACGATGATGAAAACGCGATAGTACGATGATGAAAATACGACAGTACGATGGTGAAAACGCGATAGTACGATGATGAAAACACGACAGTATGATGATGAAAACGCGATAGTACGATGGTGAAAACGCGATAGAACGATGATGAAAATACGACAGTGCGATGATGAAAACGCGAAATCACGATATAAGGATGGGGAAAACGCGAAAGTACGATAATGAAAACACGATAGTTTATCGTATTATCATCATCGTACTGTCGTATTATCGCGTTTTCGTTATCGTACTGTCGTGTTTTCACCATCGTACTGTCGCGTTTTCACCATGATCGTAGTTTCGTGATTTCGCGTTTTCATCATCGTACTGTCGAGTATCGCGTTCCAGATCAAACCATTCATAGGCGATGGCCTTAACGGCATTCCGTATTAATCAAGTGGTGCGCTAAAGAAATTAAGTAAGTAATGAATAAAAAACACACATAAGATTATTAACAATGACTATACAATAAAACCCGATTTTTGTGTGATTCTGGTCCAGCTTTGACTTAAAGGCTTTGAAACACTTTTAAATGTAGGGTCACTATGCACGATAAAATAATAATCATTCTGTCAAAACAGATTATGCGAATAATCTGAAATTTGCATATAAGTTGACTAGGCCTAAATCAAAACTATACATAAATCATGAGTCCCTTCATGTCAAAAATAATCTTTGTGGTGTCCCTTTGATATTCGATTATTACGGTTTATGATAATTAGTATTGTTTATTCTTAAACGACTTCATATGCATATCAAAAATGTTGGTATGTAAGCTTTTTACAGCATATAAATTAATTAAAAAACAATGAATTATTAAACTCTTTTGATCAAGTTGTTGCATTTATGTGATCTGATTCTAAATAAAGTATTTGTTGTTGTTATAAGGATACAGTTTATTCCAACGAGACAGGAAATTTCCAACAACGGCATCTTTTCGCTTTCATGCAAAGGCCCATGTGACGTGTAAGTATACCGTTGTAATTTTCATATTTATTGATAAACTACGAAGAAATAACCGAATTTTCCACCCAAAAGTTCATGATACATATTACAGAATGCTTTCTGTATCAAATACAGTATATATTAAATACTGGACCTGGTTATGTGTTAGTGTTATCAAACAGTGGCTCTACATATGCAAATAAAACCCCTTTTTACACGATGTGTTAAATGTTTTGCTCGGTGTGTACATGTTATGAAAAAACACGAAATACGGGAATTGTATGAAGTTTGATATAATCTAAATCTAAATTTTGTCTCCGTAAAAAATTAAAAGAACTTGCCTTCGGTAAAAGAGTCTAAAACTGTTAAAGTTGAATTCCTAAAATAGATCAACTAAGGCATTTTTAAACTGAAAAATATACAAAAGTTAATAATGAAATATACAAACATATCTATAATTCAATAGAAAATCGTACGTTTATTATATAATTTTAGAATTTGATTTTGGCATGCTTTTCCTTTTTTTGTCATTTTTGCATTTATAATAATTATTCTGAAAAACGGATATTTCCAGTCCCATCAAGGTAAAAATTCCCCCAGTAAAGTCACATATATGAAAATATGTTACACAGATATGGAGCAACAAGAAGTTTTTCAACTACTGATTATGATTAGCTATTTAGTCATAACTAATAGTTTGCCCTCTATATCCAATAAAACATTGAGTAAGGATTTAGCAAGACTTCAACAATCAAGAGTGTACTCATTTATTTAACATAAACATACAATATTTACATTGCTATACATATGAAGCAAATTAACATAATGGATTCTTACAAAATATAGAAATCTTCCTAAGCCGTCAACAAATAAATGTAATATCACATTTATTAGGGCTAAAATCGCTAAATCGCTCTATATCTAAAACAAAAATGTATTGTATTGTCTTTGTGTTTTCTCCTAATTTGTAAAAAGATTATTTGAGCCGCGTCACGACAAAACCAACGTTATGCGTTTGCGACCAGCATTGATCCAGACCAGCATCCGCATCCGCGCAGTCTGATCAGGATCCATGCTGTTCGCTATCAGTTTCTCTACTTGCTATAGAGTTGGTAAGCGAACAGCATGGATCCTGATCAGACTGCGCGGATGCGCAGGCTGGTCTGGATCCATGCTGGTCGCAAACCCATTATGTTGGTTTTGTCGTGACGCGGCTCATTTCATTTTTGCTTCATTAACACATCATCAATAATATAACAATATATATTCAACAACAACAAAAATCTTGAATCTTGATTCAGTTGCCCATTTCAACAATGCGAATGACCGGAAACATAGTGTGGTCTTCTTTCACAAAAATAAAACAGTACTGTTGATTTCTTGAATAATTTGTAATACAAATATTAAACTTACATATTACAAATACATATTATGTAGCAAAGAGAAATATGCTTCAATTAAATACAAAAATACGCACGTTTCTAAGTAACTTTTATTATACTAACGTTATTAAAACGGTAGAAATTAAACAAGTCATAGAGAATAAATCTTAATATACTTTTTTATTGGAATGAGAACATTCAAGAAACACATATTGCAACGTGGAAAAAGATAAAACTAGTACAATCAAACCAAATACGACTCCTTTGACAATGTTTCATACAACAGACACAGTTTGTGGCAAGTTTTAGTAAGAATAATGAGCCATATAGAAACTACAAGATAAATCAGGGCCTCTATAACAACAGTCAACACAGAAATACACAAGTAAAATGCACCATATGTATAAGGTATGTTTGGAACCACATATGTAAAACATATGTTTTGAAAATCATTTTGCTTCTCGTATGTAAAATAACATTTGTTAAATCAGAACCAGATACAAAAAAAAATCTGTTAACAAAAACATATATTGAATAAAATTTCAAATGTTAAATATATGTGAACTGTCATGCTTTTTCATATGATAAATTTATGGATTATATACTAGTAGTTTTGGTACGATTTGCACTTTGAACAGTTTCAGTTAGATTCTACGTGACAGAAAGTCTTTTTTTTTCATCTATATAAACAGTGTTAAAAATTTGTTAACCCGAGTATCTTTTTGTAATTACAGCGTTTTCTATAAGAATACACATTATTTTAAAAGTTCAATTTATGATTATCCGACACCATGTTATATATGAAATTCTAATTCGTCTTCAAATCTTCTCTGCAGTTGAAATGTCGTCCTCAATCACGGCATATGCGTTGTCTACTTCATTACATTCCTTGTCTATATATTGTGCTGATTCTAGATCGTAAGGTGGTGGAGGGTCAGAGCATCTCATGAACGTGTTACTAGGCGTTAAATACATGCTGTCATAAGACAGAATTCTGGTGTAATATGGTTCAGACGATTGAATATCGTCATATTCTCTTATAGTGTCGCTTCGATGAAACTCTGACATTGGAGGTACTTCCAAAGCGATTGGAGTCCGGCGACCATTTCGAATAAACCTTGTTCGAGCTGTTGAAGGTCTTAGATTTATTGATGGACCAGCTACCGATGACTTCGAGCTAGAAAACAAATTGTTAAACTGTTATACAAGGAATATGATCAGACACATAGAATTTCTAGTAGTATATTATTAAGTTAATCACAAATCTTTTAAAACGGGAGAGATCACTGTGGCGTGGTTGTCCGTCCGAGCGGACATACTTCCTGATTAATTACTTCAGAAAGCAAGAGATCAATTTTGTTTTACTTGCGAGAGAATTGCTCGTCGCCGGAAGATGACCTTATACATTTTGCGGTAATTGCGCTAAAGGTTAAGGTCACAGCGAAGCTGGCCAATCAACAACTTGAGAAGGAATAAACCTAAGTTGACTAAACATAGTAGGAACATTGCCCATGACCAGTAGATGAACCCTTTTGACTTTAAACCCATCAATAGATCACGGTCTCATTAATAATTTGTGATAAATCCTTGCTTAAGGAGTGACAGCTTAATCTTCTGACACTTTGTAGGGACTAATCCATAGAAAGCAAGTAAACAGCCTTTGCTAATTTTGAGATCATGATTGATTAATGACTTCACACAAAACCATTCAAGGTTTGCATAACGTAGTAGAGATATTGTCCATAGCGATTGGAGTCCTATGGACAATTTTTTACCATCAAAAATATATGTACTTGTCTTGTCAGCTTCTTATTTGTAAATAAATGTTTACGAACACATCGGTCACACTTCATAAGACAATTTTGCTCCGAGACAAATGTGCTCCTACACAGCTTCTTATTTGTAAATAGGTTTAAATTAATGTACATGTATGCAATTTTGATCGTGTTGAAATATTCAGTCTACGTCTAGCAGTTCTTTAAAAGAAGTCAAAACTGAATACACTACCTGATTTTTTTGTAGCAGACGACACATATTGCAGCTATAGCAACAACTAAGGCCAACACAGACACAACACTCGCTAACATCATTACATTGATTGTGTCCTCTGAAATAAAGCATTCAACATTTCATCTTTCATGATAAATTTGCATTTATCTCTAATGGAAATCCGATAAATATACATTTATCTCTTATTGAAATCCGATAAATGTACATTTTATCTCACATGAAAATCTGAAAAGTATTCATTTATCTCTAATGGAAATCCGAAAAATGTACATTTTATCCCTCATGAAAATCCGATAGATATACATTTTATCTCTAATAGAAATCCGATAAATGTACATTTATCTCACATCGAAATCCGATAAATGTACATTTATCTCTCATGGAAATCCGATTAATGTACATTATATCTCTCATGGAAATCCGATAAATATACATTTATCACTCAGGAAAATCCGAAAAAAAACGCAAGGAAATCTGATGAGTTTATCTATCTATATATATTTTATCTATCATTTACGTTTTATGTACCAAGCTAGTTATCATAATAGTTGAGATAAAAATCGATTCATCGATTAATAATGCATGTTGATTCCCTGTAAATTAATTTGTCTTAGTATTGTTGCATTCAATTTTATGTAACTCTTGATGGAACAAAAGTGATAAACCGTGGGCACAAATATGTCAAAGAGTCTTGCCCAGGCTCTATAATTTTGGCTGAATTACTTAAACTTTTCATTTTGATATGTTCTAAATTGACCCAAAAGCGGAAGCATAATAATGCCATCAAAGAATTCAGACAAGTTTAGTGTTACATTTATTCTTTTTTTTTCAACATTAAAGCTCCATGCCTCCAGATGAGCCAAAATATTTTTTTTAAAAATAAATATTAAGAAAATTCAACAAACTTTTAAGAAAGGTGAAAACATTCAAGATCCAAGTTATATTTTACATGTTATGTGCGATTTAAAATTTTATCACCATATTTCTTCTGCGTTACCAACGCAGTTAGGGCTGTCTCTGCATAAGTTTAACACTATTTGGTAATTTTAGTGGATTGTAAGTGCAGATTGCAAAATATGTAAATTACTTTGTTTGTATATCTCACATTATCTGACTGATAAATACATTTCCAAAATGTTTAATGAAAATCAACATGAATCTGGAGGCATGCTGCTTTAATATAATGACATATTGTGTATGCTGCCAAAGGTTAAATACTTTCTTGTCACGCTTATATTCTGTGCTAACGAGCTACGTATCGTGTTTATAAGACAAATAACATGTATTTATTCTGATGAATTGTAAAATGATATACTAATTTAAGCATCTTCATACCAAAATCATTAAAGAAATACCCAAAATCTGCCAAAAATTACCAGGTGTATTTACTAATTTACAATACTCACCACCACCGCCTGGGATCTTGCCCGGATCCGGTTGTGTTGTTCTATTTTCTGCTGAGGTTGTCACTGTGGTATAGAGAGAAATATATTATGAAGTAAAGCGGAAACATTATTACCTAATTAACACTTAAATCTAAGATAAAATTAGCATTGTCAACACAGTTTTAAAACAGACCTGTTGGTTTTTATTATCAAATTACATGTAACAAGTGATCAGCAGCATTGTCTTTTACCTGATGTTCAAATGATAATTTGCATAGAAAAACTTTACTTCTTACGTCAAACATGGGTAAATTGTATGAATACAGTGATTTCGTTTCTATACTGTGAATTATGTATAAATTACAAACACTTGTATTGCAACAATATAGACAAAAATGATCTAGCTTCGTATAGATTAAGCATTTTGCAAGATAATTTTTTGTCACTTCTGAGTTTAACATGTTTGTTTAACCTTTGAATTTATCAAAGCATTACCTTTGCATTTGTAATATTTGTTTAACCTCCGAGTTTATCATATTTGTATACCCTCTGAGTTTATCATAATTGTATAACCTCTGAGTTTATCATATTTGTATAACCTCTGAGTTTATCATATTTGTATAACCTCTGAGTTTATCATAATTATTTGTATAACCTCTGAGTTTATCATATTTGTATAACCTCTGAGTTTATCATATTTGTATAACCTCTGAGTTTATCATATTTGTATAACCTCTGAGTTTATCATATTTGTATAAAACTCTGAGTTTATCATATTTGTATAACCTCTGTGTTTATTATACTTATATAACCTCTTTGTTTATCATATATGTATTGTTATGTACGTAACATATTACATGTATATAGTTTATCTCTAACAAGTTGATATTTCCAATATTTAAAACATTTAACTTCATATGTGTAAATATAAAATTTAACAAAAAATTTCTTAACTGTTGTAAAAAATTCTAAATTATAATTCATGCATTATATTTAAATAAAAAATTCCAAATTATTCTTTATTGTTAAAGATGCTAAATTACAATTACTGTAAAACATAATAAACTAATCTAAAATGTTCTTAGCTTAATATATATAAGAAAACATTTTTCATTCCTTTTATCTTTTAAGTCATCAGTTGTCTTTTAAGTCATCAATACATTTAAAGTATTATTCAACTTAAATATTAATTAGTTTAGTGCCAAATTTATTAAAGCTTAAATTTAAAACTAAATTAAATTATTCTTGTGAATTTTATTGTGGGAATTTATTCTAAAGTGTTCTTAAATTTAACTTAAATTTCACTGTGCTATTCAAAAAGGAATCATTCCAAAATCAAACAAAACATTTAAAATTTATATTTTTATTTAAACTTCAGGTATTTATACGCATAAATTGTTCTTCAATTTTTCTTTAATATTTTTTTTCTGTAATAAATTTGTTATTGTTACAAGTTTGTTGCTGGTTTTTCTTTCTCGTTACGCCTGGCTCGTAACAGTATAACCTCTGTGTTTATCATATTTGCATTACTTCTGAGTTTATCATATTAGATTTTGTATAACCTCTGGGTTTATCATATTTGTATAACCTCTGAGTTTATCATATTTCTATTTGTATAACCACTGAGTTTATCATATTTGTATAACCTCTGAGTTTATCATATTTGTATACCCTTTGCATTTATCATATTTGTAAACCCTCTGAGTTTATCATATTTGTATAACCTCTGCATTTATCATATTTGTATATCCTCTGAGTTTATCATATTTGTATAACCTTTGCATTTATCATATTTGTATAACCTCTGAGTTTATCATATTTGTATAACCTCTGAGTTTATCATATTGTATTATCTCTGAGATTATCATTTTTGAATAACATCTGTGTTTATCATATTTATTGTTGTATAACCTCTGAGTTTATCGTATTTGTATAACCTCTGCATTTATCATATTTGTAAACCCTCTGAGTTTATCATTTTTGTATAACCTCTGAGTTTATCATATTTGTATAACCTCTGTGTTTATCATATTTATTGTTGTATAACCTCTGAGTTTATCATATTAGTATAAAGTCTGTGTGTTATATTTATATAACTCTGTGTATATCATATATGAAAACTTCTTTGTTTATCATATTTGCATTACTTCTGAGTGTATCATATTAAATTTTGTATAACCTCTGGGTTCATCATATTTGTATAACCTCAGAGTTTATCATATTTCTATTTGTATAACCACTGAGTTAAAGAGTTCATAATATTTGTATAACTCTGGGTTCATCATATTTGTATAACCTCTCAGGCTCTGAGTTTATCATATTTCTATTTGTATAATCACTGAGTTTATTATATTTGTATACCTCTGAGTTTATCATATTTGTATACCCTTTGCATTTATCATATTTGTATAACCTTTGATTTATCATATTTGTATAACCTCTGTATTTATTATATTTGTATACCCTCTGAGTTTATCATATTTGTATAACCTTTGCATTTATCATATTTGTATATCTGAGTTTATTAAATTTGTATAACCTCTGAGTTTAAATCATATTTTATAACCCGGGGTTTTCAATTTCATTTTTATAACTCTGATTTTTCAATTTTTATAACCTCTGATCACATATTTTTACAACTTCTGAGTTTTTCTAGTATTATCTCTGAGATAACATATTGATAAAAATTTGTTTATCAATTTGTATACCCTTTTAGTTGATCAATTTTATAACCCCCGCATTTTTAAAATTTTTATACCCTTGGTTTTTATATTTTTACAACTTTTATTTTTTCATATTTTTATAAACCCCTATTTATCAATTTTTATAACCCCGGATCATATTTTTTGTTGTTAACCTCGGGCTAATCAATTTCAATTTTATAACCACTGAGTTTTTCAAAGATAACCACGAGTTTATCAAAATTTTATAACCTCGATTTTCAATTTGTAAACATCTGAGTTTTTCAATTTTTTTTTGTTAACCCCTGCATTTTTCATATTTGTTAAAAAATTGGGTTTTTCATATTTTCTATTGTATAAACCCCTGAGTTTTTCATATTTTTATTATCCGAGTTATCATTTTGAAAAAATTGAGTTATCAATTTTTAACCTCGGGTTTTATCAATTTTTATAACCCTGATTTAAATTTGTATAACCTCTGAGTTTTTCATATTTGTATTTTCTCTGATTTTTAAAAAAAAGTATTTAACCCTGATTTTTATATTTGTATAACCTCTGGGTTTATCATATTTTTATAACATCTGAGTTTTTCATATTTTATTTTAACCACTGAGCTTTTCTATTTTTAAACCCTAGTTTAAAATTTTTATAAAATCTGAGTTTACATTTTCATTTTTATAACCCCGAGTTTTTCATATTTGTATAACCCTTAGTTTTTTCAATTTTTATAACCCCGGTTCACATATTTTTATAAACCCTAGTTTATCAAATTTTTTTAAACCTCTGATCACATATTTTATTTTTATACCCCGATTAATCAATTTTTTAACCCTTTTCATTTAAAATTTTTAAACCCCCTGATTTTTCATATTGTATAACCCTGAGTTTTATCAATTTGTAAACCCTCATTTTTAATTTTTAAAACCTTTTCTTTTAAAATTTTTTTATACCCCTTTTTATCATTTGTTAAACCGAGTTATCATATTTTTTTTTGTATAACACTGATTTATCATATTTGTATAACCTTGAGTTTATCCCCCTGTTACCCCATTTTTTAATTTTTTTAAACCCCCGATTTTTCATATTTTTAAACCCTGATTTTTTCATATTTTTATAAACCCGCATTTATCAATTTTTTATAACCCCTGGAAAAAAGTTTTTAAAAATTTTTATAACTCTTGGTTATCATATTTGTATAAAACCCCTGGTTTTTCATATTTTTTTTTGTATAACCACTGATTTTTCATATTTTTTAACCCTGATTTATCCTATCGTATACCCCTTTTCATTTTTCAATTTTAAAACCCCGAGTTTATCATATTTTTATAACCTCTGATTTTTCATATTTAAACCCGCATTTATCATATTTGATAACCCCGAGTTAAAGATTTATAATATTTTAAAAACCCTTGTTCAATTTTGTATAAACCCCTGGGTTATCATAATTTTATTGAAAACCCCCATTTTTCAGATTTTTATAACCTCGCATTCATCAATTTTTAAACCTCGATTTTTTATATTTTTATAAACCCCGAGTTATCATATTTTATTTTCTCTGAGATTTTTCAATTTGTATAACCCGGTTTATCAATTTTATACCCCTTTAGTTTTTTCCAATTTTTTTAAACCCCGCATTTATCATTTTGATACCCCCGATTTTTTCATATTTTTATTACCCAGTTTTTCAATTTGTATAACCCCTGCTTTTTATATTTTTAAACCCCGATTATATATGGTATACCCCATGAGTTTTTCAATTTTATAATTATTTATCATATTTTTTAAAAACTCGAGTTTTTCAATTTTTATACCCTTAGTTTTTCAATTTGTATACCCGGT